>NW_028249486.1:0-54950 GCF_964263255.1 Lissotriton vulgaris
TTACTTGAGATTGATGGTTTCACAGTCCGGGTGTTGGCTTTGGATTTTAATATGGTGATGGAAGAGGTATAGGTCCACGAAGATTAAAAGCCTAATGAGAGAGATATTGCAAGATGTAAAGGACGAGTGCAGGGATTGGGCCTAGTGGATATCTGAAGGGCACAACATCAGCAAAAGCGAGGCAATTTCTTATGCTCTTCATGCCCCCACACAGACTTGATCTCCTTCTCTAGTTTTGTATTTTTGTCCAAGATGGGAGATGTCAATCTGTGATCATGTCCGGGTGTGGATGAAGCTGGGTTGAAATTTCACTCACCCTAATTAGCATAGGTGGCGGCTGTGCCAATATGGAAACAAGAAGCATCTAACGGAGCAGAGATTTTTAAATCTACCCTCGAATATGCAGCAATTAAGGACTTTCATGGTGGTTCTGTGAGATGCCTTAATGGCAGTAATTAGAGAAAATTAGTTTCACTCACTGCTTCCAACAAAAAAGAGATGAGCTTGATCCAAGTCTGATTAACCGAGATGAAAATATAAGGCCAAAGACATAGGCAGTTGGGCACCGGAGTGGAAAGCAGCGCTATGAAAGCAGTAAGGAGACAGGTCAGAACAATGCTGTCAATAAATCATGATGATTAATGACTTTACGGTACCCTAAGAAAAAAGGTTAATGAGATGGGAAATAATGCCATTGGATCCAGCTGACAGATAGAAAAAAAACTTAATGCAGAAAGCGCACAGGGGCAGAGAGAAAGCAAGGCAGCACCAGAGATTGGGTCCAAGAAGGCAGAAGAAAAATGGACGTTACAACTGTTTTATGCAAGCTTGCACTCAAAAAGAACAGAGCAAGAAGACAGACAAAGGACATTTCTAGATAGCTTGATATTCCCTAGATTAATAGTAGCCGCTGACCCTTGGTTATTTAGTGGGGAGTTTTACACATTTACTGCTTCTAAGTTGAACCTCATATTGAAGGAGGTATTTACATCTTTTGCCAAGGAGAGCTATGCCATCTATGGTGAAAGTAGACATAATAGTCACCTCATTATCTTGTTAAGATACCTTGAACTAGGAATATCTGAATGTCCTTGATTGCCTTAGGCACAGAAAAGGTCTTTACCAGTGTAAGTTCTATGAATACATGACAGGGTACTGAGAGTTTAGGGCTAGAATATCGATAAAAGTGCATTTTTTGCACCAATTACTCTACCTAGGGAAACAAGACAGAGATGCCTAATGTCTCTTATGTATTAGTGAGCAAACCACTGACCATGAGTAAAAAATTAGGGGATTTTTCTTCGAGATATGGAACATAAAATATAATTGTTGATGATGTCAATCTCTCTTTTAGAGATCCTGTGACACATTACTGTCTTTATTGACTACACCAGAGGGATATGGACAATGTCTAGATGTAAAATTACCTTAGACAAATCTGAACTGATGCCTATTGTATCGCCACTTGGATGCAGCAGAACTGTATACACCTTAATGCAAGTCAAACAGAGGTAGTACTATTTGGGAAAGCTCACAAACTCTGGTCAGACAACTGCTTGCCTAGAAGTCCAGGCTCTCCTCCCATCCCAAAAGCAACAGTGAAGAATCTAGAAATAATGGTAGGTAAACGTTCAATGAAGGATCATGTAAACCACATCTCACTCACCTGTTTTAGCATTATGCTCGCCACACGGAAAGTAATTCAATGGATTACACTTGGATCAAGATAATCTCTAGTCCAGGCACGTATTATTAGTCAACAACCACAATTTAGAAAAGAGGGTCCAAGAGCAGGTTTTACGACCCAAACTAGATATGTGCCCCTACTTCAATAACCACAACAATAATTATATCTAGGAGTGAAGGAAAAAAGGAACTCACTGTGAACATGGACAACAGAACATAGATTAACTAAAGGTGGATACCCAAGTATACACCCAAGTGTGACAAAAATATGTATATGTGAGCTAAGGCTCGCGGGCATGGTTAAATTTTCCCATCAGTAGCCGCTCTGTACCGCCCTTATTGACATCATTTGGGTTCTCCTTGCCCAGGACACAAAGGAAACACAGCCCATTGAAGTTATTAAGGCTGCTTAAAAAGCGTATTAACGTGATGTGATGTCAGTACTAGATCTTATGGATAGTGTTTTTTTAAGATATAAGTGGCGACTGAAAAAGCAGTGCAAAAGATATAAAGTGTAAATGAAACAATAAGTGAAACATTTAAAATTGGATAATACTGAGTAGATTTTGGATTTAAATTTTTCTCCCAGCTTTCCAAATCTAAAATATAAAGTGCAAAAACAGATTTAACATAATATCTGTGAGCAATGATGGCGTATTATTAGTCGCCTGGACTATGGAAATGCTTTAATGGCCTCCATGAATAAAGAGCTGTACACTCGACTTCAGGATGTACAAAACACAGCAGCGCATCTAGTACTCCATCATCCCCCTCTATAACTGTCAGGCCTCATTTTAAGAAACCTACACTGGCTGCCAAAAATAAAATGTACACGTTTTAAACTCCTCTGTCTGACACACAAATCTCTATATGGAAATGGTCTCCTTTATTTACAGACACAACTGAATTGGTATGCGCCAATAAGGAATCTACAGTCCTATGGGAAACGTTTGTTACTTCCCCTTGGTACCCAATCTGCCAGAAATGGTGGAGAAATAATGTTCATACTTAGCCCCCAATACTGAAATTAACTTCCCATTCAGCTTCGTATCTGCGTCGACCATAGACACTGCATAAAAGCTCTAAAAACGTGGATGTTCTAATCTGTCACTGTACCACTGTTAATATCCTCCAGAAATCTGTCATCAGCACCATGAGACCCTTCCAGGGTGATTTGTTGCACTTAATAAGATCCAATTTATACACGGATGAAGAGTATCATCTAGGATCACTTAATGCCCGATTAAAGATCTAGGAATATAGGTAACTTCTCTCTGGGTGATTGATAGTTTCCCAACACCCTTTCACTGTTGGAAGAGATTCCTAGTTCTTTATATATATATATATGTAATCTTCAAACCTCCACACACGAGCGGCGAAAGAAGAGGCAGACCACACGTTGTCCAGGCAAGTTATTTATTTCGTGCCTTTCAAAAATGTAACGTTTCGAGTACAGATGTACTCTTGTTCACACACCGCATTCTTGTTACTGGGATATTTATATATTACCTACTGGCTATAGCCAGTGGGTATATATAGTTAGGATTTTTTTCCTATGGGATTTCTGAAAATTCTATGTCGAATAACTTTGGCGTTTGTGGACGAAATTAGCTGAAATTTTCAGGAAAATGGCACATTTTGTTTCTGAGCAGCTCCTAAAAATTTGGGGGGGGGTTCGTCAAGGGGTGGCCGAGAAAAAGGGGGTCCCAAAACGTGTTTTTCCCATTCATTTTTCCATAGGGCGGTTGGAATCACTTCTAGCTCGAACGGCTGAATGGATTTACATGAAACTTGGCAAAATTGTAGATATAGTTTGCCCGACGTGCCTTTGCTATGTCTCAATATATGTGGTCCAATGGATTTTGAGAAATTAACGTTTTAAAAAACAGATATATCTGTAACAGCGCTCCGGTTAGCGCCCCGGTTCGCGTACCTGACGCGTAACGGAACTTCGCGAAGCGAAGCTGATTGGCTCTCCGGTTTCTGTCAACATTCTAAACAGTCCGGATCGGCCGCCATCTTGTCTCTCGGTAGGATCGAGAGACAAGAGGTGGAGAAAAACAAAGGGGGAAATTAATGAAAGGGGGCAAGGTAGACCCCTCCGGACCCCCTAGGAATGATGTGGGGGATATTAAAGGGTCCCGTGGGGCAAAAAATAAAAATACATTTTTTTTCTCGATTTTTCGCCGTAGAGGCGCGTCCCGGTACGCGAACCGGGCAGCTAACCGGGCAGCTAACCGGCAGCGTAACAGGAGTCTGAGGAGAAGCTGATTGGCTGTCAACATTGTAAACAGTCCGGATCGGCCGCCATCTTGTCTCTCGGTAGGATCGAGAGACAAGAGGTGGAGAAAAATGAAGGGGGAAATTAATGAAAGGGGGCAAGGTAGACCCCTCCTGACCCCCTAGGAATTATGTGGGGGATATTAAAGGGTCCCGTGGGGCAAAACATAAAAAAAAATTAAATTTGTGATTTTTCGCGGTAGAGGCGCTTCCCGGTACGCGAACCGGGCAGCTTAGCGGCAGCGTAACGGGAATCCACCATCTTGTGTATTTAGAACGTCCGGTTCGTGTACCGGGTAGCGTCCCGGTAAGCGTAACAAGGGGAAAACCAAGAGAAACAGTAAAAAAAAATGAAGGGAATAGATTTCCAGCAAACTTGGCAAAATTGTAGGGACTGTTTGTTTGATGTGCCTTTGCAAGGCCTCAAGATATGTGCACGTGTGGATTTTGTCTAATTAAGGTTAAAAAAATATATATATCTGTAAGCATGCTCCGGCGCGCTTATGTTACCGGTTTTGTTTGCGCTGCAGAGCCGATACGTCACGGTTATGCGACGCGTCATGAGGCGTCTCACGTGGCTACGTGATACGTCACGTAATAAAGAATATATTTTTTTCAAAACCATTTTTATTAGGAGTTCAATCAGGTGGAAGCACAGCCCTCCACAGTCAGGAGGAGACTGTCAACAGTAAATATGAAAAGACACATCATTGTCATTGCATCGAACCCCATGTATGAAGCGAAATTTCAAAAAACACTCCCGCCCACCTACCCCAAAACTCCCACCAACCCTGTCCACTGCCCACCCTAACCCTGTGCACGTGATCATGAGTCAACCATAAGAGAAGATGTACAAGGGTGGAGCCGGCCAACGGCCTAGGGTGCAGGGTCCACATCCTGCGGTAATGCATCGTCCATGTCCATAGGAGGGTCGAGAGGCAGGCCCCTATAGTCTGCCCATCGTTTCCATATCTTGAAATGTTTGCGGGGACATCCCCGAGCCTCGAAAACTGGCTGTTCCAAGCCCATGATAAAGTCCAGGCCTGCCCTCCAGGCACTGAGGGGGGGGCTCGCTCACTCTTCCAGGCCTGTGCCAGGTCCCTCTTTGCCACCACCAGCCCCAGCAGCAACAGATGGCGCTTGTAGATGTTGCCCCCAACATTTTCTAGGACGTGAAGAAGGCCCAACCTAGGGGTACGGGGCAGGTCCCACCCCAGCACCTCAGACAGGCAATCCCAGACCCCGGCCCAGAACCGAGTCAACCGCACACAAGACCACACAGTGTGAAAGAGGGTGCCTCTCTCCGAACCACACCTCAGGCATTCCGGGGTTGCAATCAGGCCCGCCCGCCACAAACGGTCTCTTGTGAAATAAGCTCGATGCAGATATTTGAACTGAATAAAGCGGAGTCGGACTGCAATGGCAGCCCCCCGGGGGGATTCGAGGGCCTCGCGCCAGTCGTCTTCGTCCAAGGGGCCAACATCGGCCTCCCATAGGGCCTTCAGTGTCGAGAGCGAGGGGGAGCAATGCGTGACCAAGGAGCGGTATATCTGGGAGACTTTTTTGTCACCCAAATCTCCCATAAACAGCTTCGCTTCTATGGGACTGAAGTCCGGGAGCTGCTCCAGCCCCACCAGGCTAGGAGTAAGAGCGTGGCGAAATTGGAGATAACGAAAGAACTGGGACCTGGGCATGTTGAACTCAGCACTAAGTTCCTGAAAGGATTTAAGAGTGGTGCCGGAGATAAAGAATATATTTTACAGCTATAGATATTAGCTTTTAAAAAACCAATGAAATTCACTGAAAAAACCATAGGTTATAGACCATATATAGTTAGGAATTTGCATTTACAAAACCTTGAAAATTCACTGAAAAAACCATAGGTTAGAGACCATATATAGTTAGCTGGACATTTTATTGACATAAAACCAATGAAATTCCATATATAGTTAGTTGCACTAACTATATATCGCGCACCCGCAATCCACTGCTGATGATGTCACATATTACATCATTCATGACATGGTCAGTGACATCACTGATGACATCACTGATGACATCATCCAGTGACTGTGTGTTTCTGTAAAATTAAATATCTTTTACATATTGAAGAATGAGTGGATGTATAAGTGTCTGGATGAAGGATTTAGTAGGTGCGTGACTGACTGAGTGAGTGAATAAATGTGTCTTACTGAATGCATGGGTTAGTGACTAAACTGTCTGAAAGTGTACATCAATATGTCTGTTGTTGTGCAAGCTGCTGCATGTGTTGATCAGTAGCTATATGAGTGGCTATATGGGTTATTGATTGGTTGCCCAAGTATTTGTATGGAAGACTGAGTGTGTGTGTGGCTGGCTGGGAGGTGTGTGACTCTGTGCAGATCAATGTGTACTTGTATCAGTAATTGTATAAGAGAGTAAGTATGTGTTAGTATATGTTTGAAAAAGTAAGGTGTTCTGTGTTTAACTGTATAGATGAGGAAATCGAAGTGTGATTGATTCTTTACAGGACTGACTAGGTGTGTGAGTAACTCCATGGATGAGTGGCAGTGTGTGAGTGTCTGCATAGGTGTATGAGTGCATATGATAGTGTTGTAATAATGAGTGACTGTATGTATGAGTGATTGTATGGGTGAATGAGTGAATGTGTGTGTAGACGTAGGAATCAGTGAGTGCGTATGTAGTAACTGGTATTGGTGTGTCATGAGGTCATCAGTGATGTCATTTGAGATGTCATCAGTGATGTCATCAGTGATGTCATTTGAGATGTCATCAGTGATGTCATCAGTGATGTCACTGACCATGTCATGAATGATGTAATATGTGACATCATCAGCAGTGGATTGTGGGTGCGCGATATATAGTTAGTGCAAGTAACTATATATGGAATTTCATTGGTTTTATGTCAATAAAATGTCCAGCTAACTATATATGGTCTCTAACCTATGGTTTTTTCAGTGAATTTTCAAGGTTTTGTAAATGCAAATTCCTAACTATATATGGTCTATAACCTATGGTTTTTTCAGTGAATATATATATATATATATATATATATATATATATATATATAGGAGGAGGAAGAAAATGAAATAACTCTGACTACAGCGATACCACAATTAGGAGCTGGGATAAGCAAAATGAAGGCCAAGTCCAAATTCTATCCGCAACTCACTCCGGGCAACAAAATCGATATCTTCCAGGAGGCGGTCATACAGGAATTATATAACATTCCAAAAACAAATTTAAAGACAACCTGACCCCACAAGAACGAGTAGCACTGACAACCCTCATCAATGATAAAAATGTGGAAATAAAAATGGCAGACAAGGGGGGTAACGTGGTGATTTGGGACAAGGATTTATACACGGAGGAAGCGATGAACCAACTATCGAACCCCGAGTATTACGAACAACTAAAGAAGAACCCTATAGATCAACTAAAGAGAGAGTTAGATCAAAAACTCTTAACATGGGAAAACAGAAATCTAATCGACTATGAGGAAAGGAAGTACCTAACAGTCGATTTTCCACGTATGGCAACCATGTACTTTCTGCCTAAAATCCACAAAAACCCCACTAGACCACCAGGAAGACCGATAGTGTCAGCAAATGGTTCATTGATGGAACCCATGGGTAATTTCATTGATTTCTTTCTAAGACCTTATGTGGAGAATTTAAAATCCTATTTGAAAGACACTACAGACTTTGTGTGTGCAATATCTGATTTGGTTTGGCAGGATAACTATTTCCTAATATCCATGGATCTTATCGGACTTTACACAAATATTGATAATGATTTGGGATTGATGGCTTGCAAATACTTCCTGGAAAAACGCAACATACATTATAAGGAACATAATGATATGTTGTATGAAATGATCACATTGCTACTCTCAAACAATATCTTCTTCTTTGGAGAACAACTCTACCGTCAGCGCAATGGCGCTGCAATGGGATTCTCATTCAGTCCAAGCTATGCTTGCATAGCAATGGGTTGGTGGGAGGAAGAGATAGCCTGGAATCAACGAAACATCAAATTCACCCAACACATCGTACAATGGAAGAGATTCATTGACGATTTATTCATAATGTGGGGGGGAAGTGAGAGTGAATTCGAAGAATATTTTGAACTTTTGAATAATAGCACAAGAGGTCTGAAATTCACCTACACAAAAAGCAGGCAATCAATATCCTTTTTGGATACAGAAGTATATATCCAAAATAACAAAGTGGAGACAACCCTACACAGGAAGAAAACGGCCACAAATTCAACATTGGAAGCCACAAGCTTTCATCAACCTGCTCTAATTTCAAGTATACCGTACGGTGAATTCCTCCGGGTTAAACGAATCTGTAGTGAAAAAACAGAATGGGAGAAGCACAGTGCAACAACAATGGAGAGATTCCGCAAGAGAAAATATGGAAAAAACTTGACGAAAAAATGTTGGGAAAGAGCCAACGAGAAAACTAGGGCAGATTGTTTGAAACCACAAATCAAAGAAAAAGAAAGGGAAGAACCTATAAGACTGATACTGGATTATAGCAAAGAAGCAAAAGAAGTTGTCCAGATTCTCAGAAAAAACTGGAAACTATTGAAACTGGATCCAACAATTGGTCAAAAAATGGGTGATCACCCAGTGGTCACATACCGCAGAACAACAAATCTGAAGGACCAATTGATCCATAGTCATTTCATGAACCGCAAAAAAACATCTTGGCTCAAAACAGTTGGATTCAACAAATGCTACAACTGCAAAGTTTGCGAGATAGCCAAACCAACGAAACAAATCGAAATGGCTAATGGAAAAACTTGGAAGATCAAAGAACTAATTACTTGCAAAAGCCAGTATACAGTTTACCTAATTGAATGTCCGTGCAAGCTGCGCTATATAGGAAGCACAATCTGTGAGCTCAAGAAGCGTATCTTGGAACATACCAGGGCCACAACCAACAAAGACAGAGGGAATGCAGTGGCCAAACACATGGAGACAAATCATGATGGCAATTGGCGACTTTTGAAATTCCTAGGTTTGGAAACATTGGCCCCAACCGAAAGGGGAGGACATCGAGAAAAATTGTTGCGCCAAAAGGAATCACGCCATATCTTGAACTTTCGAACAATGACCCCTCATGGTCTGAACCAGTCCGAAGAACTTTATGTACACATTTAACAACAATGAAAGTCTCTCTTGATGTACTCCATAACTAACTTTTCCCTCCAAAAAACCACGGCACAGTATACATAGAAGCCAAACTCTGGCCAAAATTCAAAAGTACTGAATACATAAAACTTATGACAATTAATCAACACCATTGTAAATGTCAGCCCACCAGAGGGCTATAAGTAGGTCTAATGGAAAAAGACCTGTACAAAAATACCCTATTGTTTGTTTATTATTGAAAAAAACTTTATGTTGAAAATTATTGAATTTAAAATGCCGGAAACAATAACCGTCCTTTTTTTTGTAAGGTACAAAGAACCTTAAGAAAATCATAAGGAAATAATTTATAAGGTACCATATGACTGAGTCAGCCCACTAGAGGGCTTTTATTTTATAGTAAATTCGATTCTAATCTCAATTACCTGGGATTTAGAAAGAACAATGATTGTGTTTTTCTGGCACACAAGAAATCCTTAATGTAAATATCACGAAAGGAATATCTGATTTAAAAACAGCTAATCAGTAGGGAATGGTGCACAACTTGTTTTTCTGTGGTAATAACATGAAATGACATTTTGTAATGTAAAAACTACGAGTCCCAGAAGGCCATAGTGTCAAAAAAACATATGGTTGGAATCATGTGACCGATGGGGGGAGGGACTCCCTTTTTAAATTATTCTCAGCAAACAGTGTTTGTAACAACCGTGATCAAGTGAGTGGGGAGCTCACGAAACGCGTTGGTTTTTCGCTGTGAAACATGCTGTAGTGGTTTTGAACAATAAATCTACTGGTTTCTGGAAAAACGGATTGACTGCAGTGGCGGCTTCTTTTGTTTTGGACCCGGGAGGCCCTGGGGGCAAACACAGTTTGAATATATATATATATATATATATGTGTGTGTACCTTAACCTCGGTTTCTTGCGCGCTGCAATTTCGCTGGCAGACACGATCAGGAAAACAAAGCACAGACCACAAATTCAGTTCTTCTCAGGTGCTTGTCGCCATCATAATATGATATATTTATATATATCCTAAATGGGGTGCATCGCAGCTGTAAAAATTAACATAATACCCACTTCACTGTATGTGGTTTAGGCCACGCTGTAAAGCATAGAAAGGTTGAACTCAGAAGACCAATATTAACTTTGGGGCAGATCTACAAGGAAGTGCCGCAGCGTGGCACCGAAAACCCTTTCTTTGGCAGCTCCACGCTGCCGCACTTCCTAAGCACACAGATGCAACATATTTACAATGATATGTTGCATCTCTGTGCTTGCCCCTGAGCTGGCGCAAAATTTGCAGCCATGCGCTGGAGCAGGCACCCTTGCACCATGATGCGCGGATTCCTGCGTCGTTGGGAGATTGTTTTTGTGCCGGAAGGGGCACCTTCCTGCACAAAAACAATCACTAGAGGCCTTTTCCTCTTCCAATGCATGCTGTAGAATGCAGCACACATTTAAAGAGGAAAAAAAGAGGAGAAATGAAAACATTTCTCCTCCTTGCGCCTCGCTACGCCACCTCTAGGGTGGCGTAGCATTCAGACGCATCTCCAGATTTACGATTTCTCATAAATCTGGAAATGTGTCTTGGTCCATGGGTGTTGCATGGGAACCCCCACAGCAACACCGATGGAACGCCTGTTCAACGCAAAGTGCTGTGTGAGAGGAGAAGTCACACAGGGTGTCTTTTCTTGTCCTTGTAAATATGGAGGAGCCACCTGCGCCACCAGCGCATCACAAAAAGTGATGTACTGGTGACGCAGGGGGCTGGTAAATCTGCCCCTTTGTGTGGCAACTGAACACTCCAAAGGTGTTGAGCAAGCTATTACAAGCAGCAAATGAAAGGGGACGCCTGGGATTCCTAGAGAATGAATAGTGTGATTTTCACCCACTGGCCAGTTGTGCTAATTTAACCACCAATCACTGTTATTTATATTTTTAGGGAGATATTACTTTACCATTGTCCTCTTAATTACTACAGCTTGATACACAAAGATATATTTCAGAGCCTACAATTCACAAAATCACAGAGTTTGCAATGGCAAAATACCTTTTTACTATTTACAAAAGCCATTTTATGAGTCAAAAAAGTATTTCCAACTCATAAATGAGCTTTTGCAAAACTGTCAAATCACATATAGTAGGGCGTATGAAAGGGGTGCCACTCTCCTATCTGTGATTCAGAGAGGGATTTTTCAATGGTTTGTGATGTCAGTAATATAAGGAAAGATCACACTAGCACAGTACCTTTTCCCATTCATGCTGGATTTAGAGCTTGTTTAAGTTTGGAAGATGACAGGCTTGGAGAATATGGAGGACAGGAATATGGAAGCTCGGCTAGATCTTACATCCGGTTTGTGGGTAGAACTCTTTGGGTCTTATGAATCAGTGACTATAACAGCCAGTGGCAGCACTAGGCTGGTAGTTGGCAAGATCTCCTACTAGTTTTAGCTTACTTCAGTTCTGTTAGTTCATCACTCAACATTTTGGATCCCTCGCTGCTGTTATGTTTACCCTCCTTGGTGCATGTGCAAAGTTGTCAGAAGCCTGTTGTTTCCCAGAGGCTTCAGATCAGGAGGCCAGCCAACAAAGCCTTGCAATCAATTTGGGGTTCTGAGTTCAACAGATGCAGTGGGGCTGGGTTCATGTCCTTCCTCCAATCCTCCCATCCAGGCACACCTAAGCTTCCTATTGTGTATGGCTGTCTGGGAGAAAACACACAGTTCAGCTGTAAGCTACATCCAGTCATGTGACCCAGGTATAGGCTGAAGGCACTAAATGGCTAAGGAAGAAATATGCCAACCTTCAAAGGGGCATTTTCAAAATTGTAATTTAAAATCTAACTTCATCATAAGTTAGGAGTTTTCATTTCAAATCCAAAGACAACAAACATGACCTGGTTAACTGCTCCCATTTGGAAATTACAGTATAATAAATTTAACAAGGGAACTCCAATGTTATCCTATTGGAGAAGAAGTCCTTGCAGTAGTGAAAAACGAATTTAAGAACGTTTACTACTAGGACACGTAGAACTTAAAATTACATGTCCTGCTTTTTAAATGCAGTGCACCCTGACCTCCTATCTGTCCATGTATTAACAAGGAAGGTTTGGGCCTGGCAAAAGGTTTACAGCACAAACAGGCTGCAATGGCAGGATTGAGACATGTTTAAAGGGCTACTTAAGTCGGTGGCACAATCAGTGCTGCGGGCCCACTATTATAATTTAATTTTCAGGCCCAGGGCACATGTAGCCAGGACCGGACTGGCTACCGGGCAGTTGTGTGTGCTGCTGAGCTAGGGGCTAATTTCTCTGTGGTGGGGGCATATTTCGTTGATGGGGATCTGCGTGCGATTTGAAATAAAAAAAGCAAAACTAATTTCGTTTTGCACACGCAGGTCCCCATCAACGAAATTAGGCCCCAGCAGGTCAGCACACACAACTGCCTGGTAGCCAGTCCGGCCCTGCATGTAGCGCCACTTTACTTAGAATTAAATTAATATGACAATTGGGGATGAGCCAATGTGACCATGTTTTTAAGGACTGAGCTGGTTATCAGTGGTAAAGTGTGCAGTCCTAGGGCCAGGAAAAACAAGATCAGAAGGAATGGGAGATGAAGGCTAAATGTTTGGGGGAAGCCCACCCTAAGGCTGACTGGTCTAACAGCATACATTTACATGGATGTGGTCCTCTTAATAACCAAATGACCTGAGGTGGTTTGTGCTCTGATTAATTATGAAGCTACCAACTGTGTTAGGATATCCAATTTCAACAACCTAATGATATTCTGGTGCAACGGAACGACAGACCTGAGGAGAATCAAGAAATAGATACACCTGTCTACTGAATCCAGTCATATAGAAGCTATTTTCTTATATGCTCCAGATTTTCAATTATTCTGGTAACTTTATTGCTTAGGCAGAATAACCCGAAGACTGACTGGGAACTTCCAACTATCAGTTTTGTTATGAGCATTTCAGGAACAATTGTGTTCCTTGAAAGGATGCACAAATTACTCTGATTCTCAATTGAGTACTTGTACAAATGCAGATCAATACTTCAGCATAAACTGAAAGTTCTAAAAGAGAAACACACCCTGAAGTCTATAAAGAATTCAGAGATGTAGTTAGCTGTAAAGAAGCTGACACTCTACTCTCTCGTCGTTCATATGTCTGCTCTTTTCATTTAATACACCCCAGTTCCTCATGGCAGAAAATATCCATTGACAATAAAAGAATACAAATTATTCAAACAATGTGTGCAAGGTAACTTAGAAAATGGGTTTATTTGCCAATCTACCTCGTTTACAGGAGCCCTGATTTTTGTTGCCAAATATAAATGGGGTATTGGCCATGCATAGATTATTGAGACCTGGGGGTGCTAGAGAGCCCACTGCAAGATGGCCGCACTTCAGTGCAGCTCGGCAGGCCGACTCCACAATCCGTCTCATTACATTGGCATGAACAGGCATCTGAGCCCTTAACTCGTGGAAACTAAGCCCTAAAGGAACAAGGCACATAAAATGAGGGCGAAACTGCCATTGTGACCGGTAAAAGGGTGAAATGCGGTGAACGATCGCAGAGAGAACAAGTCTGGTGAGGCAAGATGGCGCCCTGAACGCAGCAGCTGGGAAAGACTGTGGAGGCTGCAGTGTATGGAGCGAAGATCTGTCCACCTGCAGGAAATAAACAAGTAAGGGCTGCGCGGTGCCAGGGAGGCCCTGAGCCTGGAGCGCCCGCAGAAAACTGCGTCCGCGAGACCTGCGACGCGGCACTGCCACTGTCTGAGCTGCGGCCTAGGTACGGAGGGACCGCAGGGCGAGGACGGGCGGCACTTGCTGCTTGTAGCGGAACTTCATAATACGCCCCATATGAACGTAGGCAAGTGCACGGAGCCCAGCGCACTTCCCCTCAGACTGATGAATTCTGAGGTCGGGAGGCCCCGGGGATGCAAGGAGAAATACATTGGGGACAAAGGCCTGAAACGGCACAGAGGAGGTGGAGTGGGCCTGCGCCACAAACTGCCTCATCAACAGCACGTAAGATCTGAGCACACAGCAGATGCCATAAAAGAGGCAAAATGAGTGGGGTAGTGACACTATATGGGGGGCCCCTACTGGGAGACAGGCAGAAAGCAGAGAAATCAGGCAGCACTAAAGGCCCGGTGAGTAAAAGGTGTCGAGGTGGTGGGGTGAGTTCAAGCCAAGAGCAGCCTAATCGACAGCACACACGAACTGAGCACATAGCAGGCGCCATAAAAGAAGTAAAACGAGTGGTGTCGCAACACTCTATGAGGACCCTAACTAGGAGACCGGCAGAACGCAGGGGAATCAGGCAGCACCAAAGGCCCCAGGTGTAAAGTGAGACAGGTGTGACATTTCAGCAGACACCTAAAGCTGCCCACGCTACATACAATTTGCGTTGGGCCGGGTGCTACGACGCTCTCATATAACCAGGCAAACTGGGGAGACACAATTACTGGATAACCCAGTGCCACAGGAGCAGGGAGGCTGCTCCCCAGGAAGAGAGACAACATATCGGTGAGGCATTGTGCCGTGGTGAAGTTCCCCAGTGTAATACGATTACACATCCGCAAGATAATATGGGGAAACCGGATAAGCAGCAGTAACGGCTCGTTCTGCAAGACCTGCGAATGCGCACTCTGACAAGGAGTTGGAGGCTGGACAGCAGTCCACACCACCGCTTGCAGCCACATTCTGGTGATGTAACAAAGCCTCCAAGCAATCGATGGAAAGATAGACACACTGCTGTTGCGCATGGACAGCATGGCTTCCAAGATAGATAATAAGGCGGCACGCCTGGCCACTGTGAAACAGCACATTTTAGAGGTTGAGGACGAGTCTCAAGAAACAGCAGGCAAGTGTAGGGGTGTGGAGAAGATACTGGAAGTCATCAAAAGCAAAGAATGAAGACCTGTAGGCACACTCCAGGCGCAAAAATGTCTGCATCATGGTAGTCCCGAAATTACAAATACTGGCTGCTTGGAGGATTATGTTGAAGCAATGTTGAAGGATATTTTTGATCCAGAACATCTATCCCAAGTGCTAATAGTAGAGAGAGCACACAGCCAGGCCACCACCGGGAACTCCCGCTCAACCAATTGATGCCAGAATACAAATTTATTGAGATTGCGACTCCATCCTACGTATGGCAAGGGTGAAACAGACTATCAATTATCGGGGGAATGAAGTGTCTTTTTTCCCTGACTGTCCAGGCTGCTCGTAGAGAATTTTTCACAGTAAAGAAGAAATTACGCACGGCTGGCATCGCTTACTCTACGCTCCATCCCGCACGCCTCCGGGTCACATATGAAGGCAAACCAAGATTCCTCACAATGCCGGGTGCAGTTATCGAATTCTATAAAAAAAATACAGCGGGGCATTGAAGGATTGCTGTGATCAATGACTTCAGCGCATTCATATTAAACAAGGGAGCTGCAGCAGGCGCCAAGGCCGATTGCTCATCTTTGCATGTACCTGCTCCTCAGACCAGCCGCTGGGAAACGTCAGGGGCATAATTGGACACTGTCACTGTTGAGCAAGTGTGCATCTGGTCTTGGGCGAGGTTTCCCTCTCCCCTCAACCCCAGTGGGACGTCTTCCCGGTACGGTAGGGAAGAATGAGCACTATGGACAGTGAACCCGAGATTTACTGTAAGTATCTGTTGTGCAGGCTAGTCCTGTGAGGCATAATAGATTTGACAATAATGTAGTTACTACACGGATGCACGTGGAACTTTAGAGCTGACAATGCGAAATACGAATGTACTCAGGGTCACAGATTAACTGTATATCAGCATCGGGTGAGGGGAGGGATCATTGTAAGAATGGGAAATTGCTTGCAATCTCAATGTGCAAGTGCATGTTAGGACCAGGTTTCATCGCAGTGGTATAGTTAGTGATGTCTAACATAGATATACTGGTACAAAAAGGGGGTGGCCACACCCCGGAAGGCAGGTGGAATACTGGGCACCTACAGCCAGATTCATGAAGGTGCCATTCTGCGATTAGCAAATTGCGAAAAATAGCGATTTGCATTTTGAAAATCGCAGAATGGCATTCATGTAAAAATGCGATGCAAAAAAGTGAATCACAATCGATCGCAATTGCCGATCGCGATCTTGCCACAATCGCTTAATAATCGCAGAATCAGTATTTTTCCATGTAGAAATTGCGACCTCGCAATTAGCGAGATCGCAATTTGCGATCTCGCTAACTGCGAGATCGCAAAAACGGGAAGTCCCATTTTGAGCCCACTGATGACATCACAACCAGGAAGTAGGCTTACCCCACCCACAAACAGAACACAGAGTCTGAGAGTGGTAGCAGGATACTGAAGAGCTCCAAACCTTAGACTGTGCAGCACCCCAGCAGGACAAAAATCACCAAGATGTCCCAGGATGCAGCAGGGAGCAGTGGGCAGGAGAGGAAGCGAAAACTCAAGTTTTCAGAACTCGAACTTGAGTATCCGATAGAGGGGGTCACCAAGGACCATGCACGCCTCTTTGGCAAAGACTCCGGCAGGGTGCCAAAGGCAGACAAGCGCAGGATCTTGCAGCGCATCCGCGCTAAAGTTAATTCAGTTAGGGTGACCCAGCGGTCAATTGATGACCTCAAAAAGTGCTGGTACGACCTGAGAGGTCGTTCTAAGGAGCGTATTGCTAAGAGGCTTGGGGAGCGACTGGCCACCGGTGGAGGGGAACCTGTAGCAACACCGAACACCCCATTGGAGGACCTGATAGAGGACACCATTGCACCAGAAGCCTGCGTGGGGGTCATGCAGCTGGACTCGTCTCAACCCAGCCAACAATCTGAAGGTAAGTGCCATGCGACTGCGACCCTGTCCCCCAACAATGCCCATGACTCCTGAGCTAGCAATATGACATCCCCAACAATGCAGCCCATGCACACCTGAAATGCACCATTGCATTGTGGTAATTGTAGTGAAATCATATACCCTCAGTTAGCTGAACACAGCCAGAGCTGTGAAATCAAAGTTAATCCAAAAGCCAGTCAGGGAAAGCAAGCCTGAATGCATCTATCAACATTGCTTGTGCAAGATACATAACATTAATCATGCACTCTTTCACATTACAGGTGCAGTTGAGCAACCCAGCACAGATAGCGAGGCCCTGCACATCGCCGAGACCCAGGAGGACACTGAGGGTGAGGGCCAGTCCAACCAACGACCCGGTCCATCACAGACACCAGCAGTACTTCCACCACCACCACCCCGTGCAGACAGGGCCACCCCTGCAGCCACAGGTGTGCAGCCAACATCCCAACAAACAGCCACAGCAGTGGTACAGGCCCCACCACCAGCGCCTAGGAGGCAGACGAGGCGCAAAGCTGGAGCCAGATCAAACACCAGCGCACTGAGGCGCCAGCAGCGTCAGGCCCCAGCAGGCACGGGCAGGGCACTCCTACTACCGGATCCTGGCCTGGCCATTGAACGCCGCATGCTGGCGGTGCACCGTACACAGGCGCGTCACCTGGCAGCAATTCACACCCAGCTGCAGGCGACATGCCAAAAATATTGCCCAGATGACCGCTGCTGTCAGAGAGAACAGCCAGCTGCTGGTGGCCCAGCAAGACATGACCCGCCGCCGCCACCGCCAACTACTGGCCCGCCTATCGGCCTACACCAGATCAAGTCACACAGTTGGGAATGCAACATCACAGCTGGCACGCAGGTCACTTGCCATGCAGGGCCAGATGGTGCAGTGTTGCCAGGATGTGGCCAGGTCACTAGATCTGCTTACAGCAGCAGTGCTCGGCAGCCAGTCCACTGCCCATGGAGAACCAGAGGGGCCTGATGACGCAAGCGAGGTAGCGTCACCTAACAGCAGCGCATCCTTGCCACTGGTGCCTGTACGTCGCCGCAGCAGCAGGCCAACAGCATCAACTAGGGACAACACCGTTCCTCAGGACACAGAAAGACGACTTGGGGCGTCTCGTCTTAACCGACAGTGAGAACTCAGACACTCTCAGGGAGGCCATGCAGTACACCCCTGCTAGCCCACTACCCCAGCATGGGCAGGTATGGAGTAATACTCTCTTCATGAGACACCAAAATTATTAAAGGCCAATTCATTGTGCATGAACAATAAAGATTAATGGTCTGACTTTATTCACACTCCTGTCATTATTACATTTGTCATGCATGAATGCATAGTGATGTGAGGGGAATGGGTGCACTAGAAACAGTTAATAGTGATGTGATTGCGGTGCCTGTGTCCTTCAGCAGGATTTTCTCCGCGTGCATGATGCACATGTGGAGGCGGCGGTGGTCCCCTTCCGATTCACTGCCAGATATCTCCACTGGTATCCTGCGTTTGGTAGCAATGTTGTGGAGTATTGCACACACAGCCACGATGCGGCAGCAGACCTCAGGCGTGTACTTGATGGCCCCACCAGTCTTGTGCAGTATGCGGAAACGGCTCTTCAATAGGCCAAATGTCCTCTCAATGCAATTTCTTGTTCATATGTGTGCAGCATTGTAACGCCGTTGCTGTGGTGTGGCAGGGTTAAGATATGGGGTGAGGAGGTACTCACGTAGACCGTAGGCGCTGTCACCTGAGGGTAAGAAGCACAGGGTGAGTGCCTGTTCTGCGCATATACATGATCACAGTGTACTATTTGGGGGCATGTGTACTTACCTAGTAGGTGTCCTTCGCCAAAGTCTCCCCTGGCCAGTCGTGTGTGTATGCCACTGTGCCGGAAGTTGAAGGAGTCATGTGTGCTGCCCGGATATTGTGCCACTATGTCCGTGATGTAATTCTTGGCGTTGCACACCATCTGTATATTGAGGGAGTAGTAGGACTTGCGGTTGCAGTACATGTATTCCGTTTGTGCTGGTGGGCAGATGTGGATGTGGGTACAGTCAATGCATCCAATTACATGCGGGAATTGTGCAATGTTTTAGAATTTCAGCTTGGTGTCATTCAATTCCTGTTGGGTGGTGGGGAATGATATGTAGTGGTGTAGCCGGGTCAGCATTGCATCCAGGAAACTCCTTAGGCAGCGGGACATGGTGGGCTGGGATATCCCCCCTGCAACAGCAACTATCCCCTGGAAGCTTCCAGAGACCAGTAGGTGCAGGCTGCACAATACCTGCACATGGGTGGGTACGGCATTGGTCCTCCTTGTTGGGTGCTGCATCAGGGGGTCTAGGTCCCGGATCAGCTTAATGATCATTGGACCATTTAGGCGGTACTTAGCATAGATGTGCTCCCTGGTTAGGCCCAGAAGGGTGACCCGCAGACGGAATATCCGCTCCTGAATACTACGTCTGTTCCGTGATGCTCGCTGTAGCCTTCGCCGCCTGACTACCATGTAGAGTCCTGGCATTGTGAGAGTCCTCAGGCTCCAGCTGCATGTCCTTAAGTGTGTTTGGTCAGGCCTGCACCTGTTTGTAGTTACCTAAAATATTTTTTTTTCTTTGCTGGTTACCACCTGGTTTGGGTTCTCCTTAAATTGCGCGTTACAAATAGCGATTATCGTGTTTTTCGCAATCAGCGATTTTTCTTGAATGGCGTTTGCGATTATTTTGCGAGTTTGCTAATGATTTCGCAGAATCCATAGTTTCTCGCTATTTCTAAATCGCAAATGGGCTTGTTCCAGGATTCTGTGATTTTATTTGCGAACTCGCAATTTAGATTTTGCGATTTCGCTTTTTTGCTATTTTTACTATCAAGAATTCCTTTTACTCAAATTGCGATCGCAATTGCTAAATCGCAGCTATAGCGATCGCAATTTGGCTTCATGAATCTATCTGCTAGTGAACTCCACGATGGAACATTTCTACAGTTTAAAGCAGAATGGAGTTTAAAGTGGGAGTTCTTAGAAGCTCATTATTGTTTCCTGCATTTACATATTACTACTACAGGAATGTCTTTGGCATGATTGGGATGCTAAAGTGGGTGGGGGAGGAAAGTTTGGGGCATATTATCAAGGGGGTTTATCTCCGCTTTTTTGGCTTTAAAAGCCAAGAAAGCGGAGATAAAATTATCTCCCTATTACCAAGCTGTCGCTAACACCAGTTAGTGACAGCTATTAGGAGATAGCGACCATCTTGGGCCCCGCTTTGCATGTCAGTGATATTTATCACTAATGACATGCAAAGTGGGCGTGCCAAGATGTTAGCGACTGGAAACAGTCCCTAACATCGCTATCTCCTATTACCAACTTTTGGAGATATTCGCGCTAAGCGCGAATATCTCCAAAAGCTATCACCTGCCCTGAGCAGTTCTTAGCCATGTTATCCAATGGGAGGTGGATAACATGACTAAGAGCATTTGCTCGATAATGCATGAATATCGCTGACTTTTCAGCGATATTCATGCATTGCGGCCGTTTTTTATCGCATTTGCGATAAACCTTGCTAATAGCAAGGTTTATCTGTGATAAAAATCGCCGATGTGCGGCGATAATTTTTGTCTCTAAACAAGTTAGAGACAAAAATTATCGCTGGTTGTTGGTAATATGCCCCTTTGTTATTTACAAGTTTGGTATATTGAAGACATGGTTGTAGCTATGGGTCACAAACAGGGTGAGAAGGCTCATAAGGTCAGAAACGAACATGTCTGTGCATGCAATCTGCTGGATCGACTTAAACTCTTGACTTGGAATGTAAGGGGGCTGAATAGCCCCAAAAAGATTTATCAGGTATTGCCTATCTAGACAAACAGTATATACAAACAGTATTGTTACAGGAGACTCACTTGGCAAAACTGGAGAACATGTGAGTGGGTGCAAAGTGGGCAGCAGTGAGGGCGGTGTCATCATACCTCTCGTACTCTAGGGGGGTTCTTATAATGGTAAAAAAATGGGTCCCGTTCGCACTTACGAACACAGTGTTGGATGAAATATTCTCCTTCACATTAATACAGGGAATACTTCATGGTAAACACATCACTACATATGGATCCAATATAGATGACCCTGAGCTTTACCATCAAGTAGCGCATAAACTGCACATGCTACAACCTGAGATATTATTATTGGGTGGAGATTTGGACACATACTTACACCCTGTCATGGATCGTAATGCAAAAACAGAACGGCAAGGGAAAAGAGCTGCATGTGCACTGCAACACATTATGGGTTCACACTCGCTGACTGACATTTGGAGTGCAAAAAACCCCGGGCTCGAGAGGAGACACACGTATCCTCACTACACAAAACCTGGTCCAGGCTGGATTATTGGTTAACTTTGGGGGAGGCAACCACATGGATGGAAAATGTAGTGCACTTACCAAAAAAACTATTTGATCATGCTCCAGTGTTGTTAGAACTGGCAAGTCCCCAAAAAATACACAAGCATTCCAGTGGCGATTGCAGGCCACGTCCCTTATGAACCCAGTTTTCAGGGATCAGGTCTGCACGGCTATAGTGGATAGTCATGCTATGGGAGGCGTTTACATTTACTATACGCAGCACCTGTGCTGAAGGCCCTGCGGGCTAGAATGCAGAGGATTGAGGAATCTCTGTGGGTATTAGAGAGGAAATATGAAATATCATAACAGGTACATACATTGGCAGAAATAAGAGAGTTGGTAATGGAATATAATGAGACGGCCGAGCAGGTGATAAAGAATATGTCCAGGAGATAGGTGGGCAGACAATATGGGAAGGGAGGAAGGCCTGGCAGCTGCCTGACCTCCAAAATAGGGGCACCTCGTACACAAATAGATATCACAGAGCTGGATGGACCTGATGGCCCTAAATGCTAAAATACATCTGGAGTACTCTCTCAATTTGCAGAATATTACACCAGTCTGTATAGCACTGTGGAGGCAGTAGCAGAAGACAGTTGTAAGGCCTACGTGAATGAGATTGCGCTCACCTGGCTTTCCTCTGGGCAACGTGAATATCTGGTGGAACCATTTACTGTAGACGTGATACGAGCAGACGTAGCTCTGTTTCCGAATGGGAAAGCAAGTGGGGAGCGATGGGTTGCCCAGAGAGTTCTATAAGGCATTTGCCGATTTCCTCGCTCCGCACTTACATGAAATGTAAGCAGAAGCATAAGATGCAAAGATGATCCCCCAACATTAGGAGAGGCTCTAATGATAACGTTGAAAATCCAGCAAAATGTGACTCATACAGACTGCTTTCGCGCTTGAATATAGATCCGAAAATTCTTGCAAAACTCATAGTGACTAGATTGAGACCGATGATGCCGGCATTGGTGTTGCCAAATCAATCGGGATTTATCCTGGAGAGATCAACTACACATAATTTGCATAACAATGTTTGCAGTGCTGCACCAGCTAAACCCTGACATAAAGACCGCAGCAGTGCTGCTAGATGCAGCGAAAGCTTTCGACTCTATAAAATGGGGTTTAATGTTTGATGTGCTACATCGGGTGGGAATGCCGCAAGCGTTCACGCATTGGATGAAAATGTTGTACACCGAACGGGAAGCCAGAATGCATATAAACAATAACTACTCATTGATCCACATTCATACGAGAATGAGGCAGGGCTGCCCTCTGTCCCATGTGTTATTTGCATTAGCATTGGAGCCGTTGGTGTGCACAGTGCGGCAGAGGCACACAAACACTGCGCTGGGATTTCGGGATGCCCACTGGCCATATCGTTATATGCAGACGATATGGTGCTGTATGTTCATGACCCAGAAAAGCTATTAAGCTCCTTGATAAGAGAATATATCAAGTATGAAAAGCTCTCTGGGCTTAGAATAAATTGGGAAAAGTCTCCTGTCTTCCCCTTAACAAGCTGTACAGTGCCGGTTATATGTTCTTTCAACGAACTCCGTTGTAACGCATGCCTTTACCACGCATGCGTTACTTCGGAATGCTATGTTCACGCTTGTCTTTCTCCACGTTTTTTTCCGTGGTGACGTCATACGTAGAAAAAAAGAAACGGCCGTTTTCTTCCTCTGCGACGCCGATTGCCTTCCTTCTCGTCTAAAGGTTAGTGTTTTTTTTTGGGGGGGGGAAGCCCCCCCAACCCCCCTTTTTTTATTTGTACCCTTTACCACACATGCCTTTACTACGTACCTCGTAGTAAAGGTATGCGTGGTAAAGGCTGTCGTTGTAACCACGCATGCGTTGTAATGCATGCGTGGTTAAGGTTTTCGTTGAAACGGCGTCGTTGTGGTGGCCGTTTCCCTACAGTGCCATGTGATCTGGATTTCCTGCTATCGTGGAGCGATGAGCGGTGAAGTACTTTGCGGTATGAATACATAAAGACCCTGAAGTAGTGCTAAAAGAAAATTATGGCCAGGCCTAATCAGCAACATAGGTCAGGTAGCCAGCTGGATACAGCTCCCATTGACACTGGCAGACAGAGTGGCAGTTATGAAGATGGTTATTCGACCCACATTTTTGTATCTGTTCACTAATGTCTCTCTGCAGCTGACGAAGGCAAACTTTGCAGCACTCGCACTCTCTTAATTAAACTGGTGTGGGCGGGAAAGCAGCCAAATGTTGGTGAGAGGTGCTCAAAAGGCCGTACTCACAGGGGGGTTTCGGAGTTCCGGATCTCTACATGTATTTTCTGTGTGCAAAGGCACATTTTTCTCACTACAGTTTCCCCCCAGTTCCTTCCTCGCGTTGCGGTGGAGGCGGCCAGAGTACACCCTTTGCCGCTTACTGCACTCCAACAAGATCACATAGACTAGGCCCCAGAGGCAGAATGAACACTGCTAACAGCACGATTAAAGCTAAATGGGTTGGCAAAATGCCCCTGTTTGCCCGCAGTGCTGTTCCTGGGATACTATCCTGACATGTCAGTGGCATGTGAACCTAAGGCGCTGGCACTACTGGCGGAGATGGGAGTTACCACTTTGGGGGATGCCTACCACTACAGTTCCTACATTACTTTAGAGGCAGCCGCCAGGTCTTGTGATTCCACCCTTTTACATAAATTTGCATATTAAGATTGCAAGCAGCCCTAAAGTCAGTGAACCCGCAACACCCAGCGGCACCGCAAACCCTAAAACCACTGCAGATCATGCCAGAGTGAAGCTGATCACCCAACTTTATGACGCGATGCAGTCGGAGATTACTCCGCAGCATGACAAGAGTATGGAGAAATGGAACGCAGCACCAGGCAGTCCTCTTACACAGAAAAACTAGGAGATTCACTGTAACTAAACGGGGCTGCGAACATCAAATTGCAATCTGAACATCATACATTTTAAAAACATTCAACAGCTCTATTATACCCAGCAGAAACTGCACTAATATGGGTTGTGAGAATCAGCCAACTGTTAAGGTGCGGTGCACCAGAGGCTGATTTTATGCACTTAGCTTGGTATTGTGGGAAGGTGCAAGAATTCTGGGTGCAGGTCACAAAAGCGATATCTGATAAGGTGGCGTAAGAGGTAGCGAGCATACCGAGTATATGTCTGCTGGGGTTGGTCGCGGGGTTGCAACAACAGGGTGGTGATTGTGCTGATTTGGTGCAGAATTATCAGAGGGGTGAGGATGTCTATGCATGGTTTAGATCCTTATGAGCTTGCCTTGAAGATGAATGAAGTGCCTGAGAAAAGTTGGGGGGCAGGTTTGTGGAAGCATTTTGAGGCCTCTGGGAGGGATGTCTTGGTACCCTTAGAAACCGGTCCCCGGTAGCTTGTCTCCTTTCTGGTAAAGAATTGGCTTGGTAGTTTAGTCTGCCCTGTTCCCATGATGCACTGGGCCAGGGACAGACTGATTTGCATATAGCCAGGTTCTGAGCTGGGATGGGGCAGTGAGATAAATAACGGTGTAAATCGATTTTGGCCACTATAGGTGTGGCAGGGTATACTCAGACATGAGTCCCTTTCTCACTGCTCCATCAGGATTCAAGCAAGCCGGGCCGAAGAGGCTGAAATGCCAGAAACCGGTCCCCGGTAGCTTGTCTCCTTTCTGGTAAAGAATTGGCTTGGTAGTTTAGTCTGCCCTGTTCCCATGATGCACTGGGCCAGGGACAGACTGATTTGCATATAGCCAGGTTCTGAGCTGGGATGGGGCAGTGAGATAAATAACGGTGATGGATCAAGCCCTGATCTTTGGACTGGGTAAGAGTGGTCTGCTCAATTCAGACACTCTGTTCATCACCACCCCCTTTTGTAAATCGATTTTGGCCACTATAGGTGTGGCAGGGTATACTCAGACATGAGTCCCTTTCTCACTGCTCCATCAGGATTCAAGCAAGCCGGGCCGAAGAGGCTGAAATGCCAGAAACCGGTCCCCGGTAGCTTGTCTCCTTTCTGGTAAAGAATTGGCTTGGTAGTTTAGTCTGCCCTGTTCCCATGATGCACTGGGCCAGGGACAGACTGATTTGCATATAGCCAGGTTCTGAGCTGGGATGGGGCAGTGAGATAAATAACGGTGATGGATCAAGCCCTGATCTTTGGACTGGGTAAGAGTGGTCTGCTCAATTCAGACACTCTGTTCATCACCACCCCCCTTTTGTAAATCGATTTTGGCCACTATAGGTGTGGCAGGGTATACTCAGACATGAGTCCCTTTCTCACTGCTCCATCAGGATTCAAGCAAGCCGGGCCGAAGAGGCTGAAATGCCAGAAACCGGTCCCCGGTAGCTTGTCTCCTTTCTGGTAAAGAATTGGCTTGGTAGTTTAGTCTGCCCTGTTCCCATGATGCACTGGGCCAGGGACAGACTGATTTGCATATAGCCAGGTTCTGAGCTGGGATGGGGCAGTGAGATAAATAACGGTGATGGATCAAGCCCTGATCTTTGGACTGGGTAAGAGTGGTCTGCTCAATTCAGACACTCTGTTCATCACCACCCCCTTTTGTAAATTGGTACCCTTAGAAGCAGCAGGTACCTTAACCTACCCTGCTATGAAGGAGGCCTTATGCCTCAGGTATGGACTTACTTCAGAACAGTACCGCCAGAAGTTTAGGAACTTCAAGAAACTTGATTGTAGTACCTGGGTGGAGTGTGTGAGTTTGTACACGCGTGTACTGGAAGGATGGATAAAGGGCAGCAAGGTAACTGATTATGTTGGGTTGTGCCACTTGATTAGTTGGATCACCTGAGTAGTCTATGTGTTCCAGAGCTGCGCCGGCATCTTTTAGATAGCAAGTTAACTGATCCCAGTGAGCTTGCTAAGGAGGTGGACTGCTGGACTAGTACCAGGGTCCACAAGGGGGTGGTAAGTACCTCAGCCAAGGGTGGACAGGGTCCCCAGCCAAAGGGTGGGGAGGACAAGGGTAACCGTAAGGAGTTCTCTAAAGGGCCCCAAAATAGTTCCCAGGAGAAGGAGCCTCAACCCCCCAAGCCTAAGAAGTCCTGGCCCCCTAAGGGCAGACAGGACAACCGAGCTCAGCCCACATGTTATGCATGTAGGGAAGTGGGGAACATTGCCCCTAAGTGCCCCACCAAACCCCAAGCACCCACTGGTGCTCCAGCCCCAGGGTTAGCCAGTTTAGCTTTGGGAGGGGATTTGATTTCCAGTGGGGAAGAGGGATTACCAGTGATGACCCTTGTCTCTTTAGGAGACCAAGAGATGGTCCAGGAAACCTTGCTGCCCCCTAACACTAAGAAATACGGGCAGAAGGTGACCATCAATGGGAGGGAGATAGAGACTCTGAGAGACACAGGGGCCAACGTGACATCTATGAGGTGTCAGTGGGTGTCTGAAGAGCAGATCATTCCCAATGTACTCCGCCCTGTGGTGGTAGCTGACAGTACAGTGCGCCTCTGCAAGTTGGCACGTGTTCCCTTTGAATGGGGGTGAGTCTTTGGTCTTTTGGAAGTTGTTGTCAGTGATGCCTTGTCTGTAGACTGTCTATTAGGTAACAACCTGGAGAGTTCTCCATGGAAGGATGTAGAGCACCAAACTCATTTAGCGATGTTGGGCTTGCCTGCGTGGAACTGTGTGACCACACGTGCTATGACAGCCAGTAGGGGTGATTTAGCAGAACTGGAGCCTGAAACAATGGCCCAGGGACGTGCCAGGAGAGGAAGAGGCAGAGGGCGTGGGAAACCAGCCCCCGCAGTTCCCACGGTCCAGGAAGGAGCAGAACCTGAGGGGGATGCCCTGGAACCTACAGGGGAGCAGGTGGCCGAACTGGGGGAATTACCTGAGCTGAACCATTGGCAGCAAGAGGGTGGTCCCTCCAGGGAGGAGTTCTGCCAGGTGCGAAAGGAATGCCCTTCCCTCATTGGTGTGCGGCAGCAGGCTGCAGATCAGGCAGCAGGTCTAGGGTCCAAGGAGCATTTTGTTTACTGGGAAAGTGACTTACTTTATAGTGAGCCTAAGTTCGCTGAGCCCGGTGGAGCCCGTGTGCTGGTGGTACCCGAGTGCTTCAGGAACTTCCTAATGGGTCTGGCTCATGACGTGCCTCTCGCAGGACAGCTGGGACAAGACAAGACCTATCACAGGCTTGTCACCCACTTTTACTGGCCCCAGATGAAGAAGCACGTCGGTGCCTTTTGTAGGTCTTGCCAAACATGTCAGGCCAGTGGCAAGAGCCGAGGGAAGTGCCTGGCAGCCCTCCAACCCTTTCCTGTGGTGAGTACCCCTTTTGAGCTGGTGGGCATCGACATCGTGGGGCCCCTGGACCCCAAGAAAGCCTTAGGCAACAGGTTTATCCTGGTCTTGGTGGACCATGCCACCCGGTACCCGGAAGCAGTCCCTAGTCTCAGGACAGTCACAGCCCCCGTGGTGGGCCGTGCATTGATGGGGATCTTTTCCCGAGTGGGGTTCCCCAGAGAGGTGGTCTCCGACCAGGGTACCAACTTCATCTCTAGGTACATGAAGTCTCTGTGGGAGGAGTGTGGGGTGACATATAAGTTCACCACTCCTTACCACCCTCAAGGAAATGGGTTGGTTGAAAGGTTCAATCGTACCCTAAAAGGTATGATTATGGGCCTAGAAGAACCCATGAGACGGAAGTGGGACGTCTTGTTACCATGCCTTTTGTTTGCCTACAGGGAGGTTCCTCAGAAATCCTTAGGGTTCAGTCCCTTTGAATTGCTGTATGGCCACCCTGTTGGAGGACCTCTCACATTGGTGAAGGAGGGGTGGGAGAAATCCCGCGGCAAAACCCCCCAGGATGTTTTCAGCTATGTGCTGGCCATCCGCAACCAGACAAAGCGCTTCAGGAAGCTTGCTCAGGAGAACCTGGAAGCTAGCCAGGAGTAAATGAAAAGATGGTACGACCAGAACACCACTCTGGTTGAGTTCCAACCTGGTCAGAAAGTCTGGGTGATGGCACCGTTGGAGCCTTGTGCACTCCATGACAAATGGACCGGGCCATATGAGGTGGTGGAGCGCAAGAGCGAAGTAACCTACCTGGTTAACATGAAGACTCCTAGGCAGCCCTGAGAGTGTTGCACGTGAACCGCCTCAAACCCCACTTTGAGAGGTCTGAAGTGACAATGCTCATGGCTACAGATGCTGGAGGGGAAGAGGATAGTAATCCTCTCCCTGACCTCCTGGCAGCCAATGAGCAGGATGGGTCAGTGGATGGTGTGGTCCTCTCGCCCACCCTGACCCCAGAGTAGCAGAGGGACTGTCGCCAGGTTTTGGGTCAGTTCGCCTCCCTGTTCTCCCTGACCCCAGGTGTCACCAATTGGTGCGTCCACGATGTGGACACTGGAGATAGTCTGCCTGTGAAACAAAAATTTTACAGGGTGGCTGAAAAGGTCAGAGCCAGCATCAAGGAAGAGGTTTCCAAGATGTTGGCTCTAGGGGTAATTGAGCCCTCCAGCAGCCCCTGGGCTAGCCCAGTGGTCTTAGTGCCAAAGAAAGCTGCTACGCCCGGTGGCCCTCCAGAGCTCCGGTTTTGCGTGGACTACCGTGGGCTCACTGCGGTCACCAAGACTGACGCAGCTCCCATCCCCAGAGCTGATGAGCTCGTGGATCGGTTGGGAGCTGCCCAGTACCTCAGCACCTTTGATTTGACTTCTGGGTACTGGCAGATTGCCTTAATTGATGGGGCCAAGGAGAGGTCAGCATTTTCAATGCCAGAGGGGCACTTCCAGTTCCAAGTCATGCCCTTTGGGTTGAAAAACGCCCTTGCCACCTTCAAGAGACTAGTTAACCAGGTACTGGCCGGGCTAGAGCAATTCAGGGCCGCATACCTGGATGACATTGCTGTGTTCAGCTATACTTGGGAGGAACACCTGCAACACCTCTGTGAAGTGTTGAAGGCTCTGCAAAAGGCAGGCCTCACTATCAAGGCCAGCAAGTGCCAGATAGGGCATGGATCAGTAGTGCACTTGGGACACCAAGTGGAGAGCGGCCAGGTGGCGCCCCGACAGACAAAGATTGATACCATTCTGGCTTGGGAACCCACCAAGACCCAGACAGAGGTGAGAGCCTTCTAAGGACTCACCGGGTATTACAGACGGTTTGTCAAAGGATATGGCACCATTGTGGTCCCCTTGACAGAACCGACCTCTAGAAATCAGCCCAGGAAAGTGAATTGGACCGAGGCCTGGCAAACTGCTATTGATGCCCTGAAAACTGCCATGTGCACAGCACCGGTGCTCAAGGGACCTGACTTTTCCAGTGAGTTCATAGTGCAGACAGACGCTTCAGAGCAAGGCGTGGGAGCAGTACTCTCACAGATCAACGAAGAGGGCGGAGACCAACCTGTAGCTTTCATTAGTAGGAGGCTACTCCCCAGGGAACAGAGGTGGAGTGCAGTTGAAAGGGAAGCTTTAGCTGTGGTCTGGGCTCTGAAGAAGCTGAGGCTTACCTGTTTGGAACTCACTTCTGTGTTCAGACCGACCACAGGCCCCTCAGATGGTTAATGCAGATGAGGGGTGAGATCCCAAAACTGTTGAGGTGGTCCATCTTCCTACAGGGAATGGACTTTACGGTAGAACATTACCCTGGTACAGAACACGCCAACGCTGATTGTCTGTCCAGAGTCTTCTGCCTTAGTGAAGAGAACTCCCAAGAGGGTGGGTAGTTTTCCCCACTTTCAGCTGGAGGGGACACGTGTTAGACCTGACACCCTTGGCATGGTTTTCCCCTATCTTTTTGCCTCTGCCTCCTGTATTTTTGATGCTGTGCTGGATTTCGTTTTTGCTGGTTTAGATGCTTTGGACACTCTGCCACTGCTGATCAGTGCCAGAGTGTAAGTGCTCCCTATGGAAATTATCATATTGATTGGATGTACCTGATTGGCATATTTGTATCACCACACAGTCCCTAGTAAAGTGCACTGGATGTGCCAGGGCTGGTGATGACAGATGCTACTAGTGGGCCTGCAGCGCTGAATGTGCCATCTACTTGAGTAGCCCTAAAATGGTGTCCCAAGCCTGCCACCGCAGTGCCTGTGTGCAGTAAGTGAACTGCCATGTCCTCCTGGTCAGTGTCCCCACTGGCTAGGCCTAACCCTTCCCTTTTTGTGCACATTGGTCACCTCTATGGAAGGCACAAGGTACCCCCTTGGGCAGGGTGCAGTGTATATGAAAGGTAGAGCATGTACTAGTGCAGGTAACATGCTCTGGTAGTGAACAGCAGCCATTTTGTGTGATCACTGCTGCAAGGTTATCTTGCTCCATAGATTAACATGGGGGAGGCTGGTCCCAATGGCTACCAGCCTATCTTCCCATAGGAACAAGATAGGACATAAGTGATTGATATCCCTGAACTCAGAGTTTAATAACACATCTTTTAGAAAAGGTTGTTTTTAAATTCTGTGTTTGAGAACAGTACTTTTAGCAAGTGGCTGTTCTCTTGTCTGGCCTTTTTGTGTGCCTTGGCCTGCTTGTGGATTGACTGACTGGTTTGAGGGTGACAGGGGCTGGGGAGCCCCCAGGAGGTTGTCTGAGTCAGCCCTAGGTTGAATGACTGCATTTGCAACTAGAGTGGTGGGAGGGGAAAGCACCTGGGATTGAATAGGGCTGTGCCTGCCTGCCACAATGCTGGCTCCACCTCCTGCTGGGTGGCTGACGACTCTGCCCCTCACTCTGAAAAGAAAGAAGAAGCCAGGAAAACAAAGTACTCAAGCAACACCCAGAACTGGTTTAGACTGGGCTCAGGACCCACTTGCACAAAGACTTCAAAGAATTTTAGGGGTATAAGAGAAGGACCCCATACAACTTATTTTTAGATTTTACAATCAAGAGGAACCTCTGCCAAAAGAAGAACTGCTCAAGAAACTAAGGAAGACTGCCCTTGCTGTGTGCTCTGGGGCTGACATGTTCTGCTGTTTAACTGAAGGAGAGAAGAAGGGGACTTTGCTGTGTGCTGTGACCCCTGCCTGCTTGACCTCAACACTTTGCTGTGTGCTGTGTCTACAAGAATTTCCAAGGGACTGAGAAGAGCTGGCCTCCTGTCCTGGAACCCAGGGTCAAAAGGTTCCCCCTGAAACTATAGACCACCATTGATATCCTGCTTTGTTGTCTACTTGGTGCATGATTTGCAACCTCTAGCCGTGCTGGAGATCGATGTGCCCATCGGCACATATTTGAGGGTGACCGGAGGAGCGTTGTGCCTCCTTGCGTGAGAAATCGCCCCACAGATCGTGTGGCCTCTTGGGTGATCTGCCGACCACTTGCACCCCAAAGCAGCCCTTGCTGCTGATCACCGCCGCTGCCCGGGCTTGAGATCATCAGGGAAACACCGTCCCCGACACAGAGCTGTGGCCAAAGAACCGAAGGGGCCGTGCTCTGAGTGGCTGCCGGAGAAAAGCTTTCCCGGGGTGCCGCGCTGTCATTGGCGGGCTGCGGGAGGTTCATCCTGGAAAGTCGCGAGGTGATTGGGCCACGTAGGAGAAGCCGCGGCGTCACGAGGGGCTCGCCTGTGGAGCCGCGCACGTATTGGGCAACGCAAGAAGTCATCGTCTGAAGGCGCAGGGAGCCGAATCGAGGTAGCGCTCCCCTCTCCCTCCAAACCATAGGTAATCTGGCCAGGAAGAGGAGCCTCGTTCAAGTGTGGAGAACGCCCTGTCCTTGCCGAGGGAGCCGCATGCACCACTCGTCACCGGCCGCACCCGCCTCCAGGTAAACGGACTCCCAGCCGCTCGTTGGTTGTCGAGAGCAGGCTGAGAGCTAGCTGTACCGGCAGGGACTGCGTAAGGGTCTTTTCTCACAAGGAAGACTTCCTTTGAGTAAGCACGGTGAGGCGCTTCTGTGAAACAGAGCTAGATACGGCGAGGAGCTGATTTTGAGACCATACAGCCTGCAATATTCCTTTCGTTGGTATTTGAGAGTGAGACTGAAGTAACTTCCTAGAATATAGTGCAATCCTTGAGAAGAGTAAAGAGATTGTGTAATTACATTACTTTCTCTAACCTGCCTAAAACTAGATAAAGATATATTTTTGATATACCTACCTGTGGGGTGTCAGTTTTTGGTGCATTCTGGGATTATTGTGTGTGTTAAGTGCAACTACCCTACACATTAAGCCTATCTGCTCGTGCCAAGCTACCTAGGGGGTGAGCAGGGGTTATCTACAGTGTGTATCCCTTTACCTTGACTAGAAGTAGGGGTCCCTATTTGGTCAAAGGTTCTTACCTCTGCCAACTAGAGACCCCAAGTTCTAACAAACATCAAGTTGCCGATCGCGAGCGTGGAAAATAAACCTCCCGGAGAGATTCTCAATGTGGGGAGGTCAGGTTTCTCATTGCGAGTGGTCGCTCGCGATGAGAAACTACCAGTCCTGCCGCTCGAGTACAAATCTACTCGAGAAGCAGAAAACGACTGCTTGCACTGTTCAAGATTCGGTTTGCAATGATTGCACAGTGCGGACAAGCATCTGGCACTGTGCAATCAGTGCTAACAGCATTTTGCAGAGTGCACTACGCAGTTCGCGTAGCTACGCGTAGCTTGCGCAGTGCGAAGTGCACTTTGGGTAGCTACGCATAGCGCTACTATGCGAACTACGCCTAGGGTTTGTTCTGTCTTGCCTCCGTGAAGGGGAGGAAAAAATGGATACTCCCAGTGTGCCGAACTTTAGGGGTGAAAAAACATGATGAGACCCTTCGTATTCTGAGATACGAAACAAGACAAAGCATTGTCTTTGCTGTCTCCAGATACCACTTAACGATGGAGAGGCCTTAGGGGAAGTTGTCCAATCTAACAAAGGCCCCGATATCACAAAAGCACAGGGTAATCCTAGTGACTTTGCTCCCCTTCATGCACTAGCACTTTGAGCAGTTGTGATCCAAAAATATATCTGCTCATCATTAAAGCACTCTTAGAGACTTTAATCCCCCTCATGCACAAGCACTTTGAGAATTTATGGACTAAGATTGTATTTGCTCATTCTTGAGATCCATTTTACCTAGTTTATGAAATGTTTTGGCTGTATTGATTTGATCACATAACCTTTTATGTAGCTTGTCTGTTTTAAACAGGTTTTACCACTCTTTTTGGTGTATGCTTGCTTGATTTTAATGTTTTAGCAATTTTATATTATGCCTTATTGTACTTTTATGGTTTGTAGCCAAAATAAAGTTTTGAAATGAAAATGAAATATATGACTGCAAACTCAGCATATTAAAACATTTGTGTCTATAAAATAGGTTGTGATCAATGACACAAATACGCATGTTATGAATTTTGCATTGGTAAAGAACAAGAAAGAGAGGCAAATTGGACAAAAAGGAAATAGGAAGGCCTTGCAGGAAAATGTATAAAGGGCTATAAAAAAAGGGAAAACAGTTACATCTACATCGAACTGCAATAAGTGTGATACTAGAATAATATTAGATTGCAAGAGCATTTAAGTAATTATATATTGTAGTAAACAAATACATGTGAATAACAATAATCAAAGAGGATGAAAGACTTCCGCTGCTGAGGAGACCATTTGAGCATGTTATAATAAAAAGGAAGACAAAGTTATGTACAACATGTCTCTCTTGCTAGCAACTTGAGCTGATGAGGAATTTGCTTTTTCCAATCCAAGATTGTAGCGACTCATTTTCCACCATCTGGCAAAAAGTTATACACATAAATGTTCAGATTTATTAGAAGGTCTTATTTGATTGTGTGCTGTGCTGAATGTCAAGATGAACCTGCATTCCTCAGTCAATCTACTGGCTACATCTGCTGTTGACCTTTAATTTCAGTATTTTATATCCTCAATTTTGTGCTGACCTTATCTCTAGCTTGTCTGAGGCTCAACTCATTATATCCCCTTGCTATTAATCTCTCTGTCATATCATTCTCGGTTATTGAGAATCCTCGTGGGTACTGCATATTCTTTTAGCTCTCAATGGTTCTCCGAATGGTATGTACTTTTAGGAGCACCTGGATGTGAGCTAGGAGCGTGTAGGTTTGAGATACCTGAGGTTGCTTTCCTATATACTCTGGTTGTAATTTTTGTTGTAATTCTGTAAACAATAACTTCTAGCCGAATATCAAGAAAGTCAATGCATTTGTTACTTATTCGACATGTAAAAGAAAGGTTTAGGTCATTCACATTGATTTGTTCAACAAATTGATGTTATGCCGCCCTTCCATAATATGAAGAGGTCATCAATGTACCTCAGCCAGATGACAATATTCGGTGACCAGTCTTTTGCCTCTGTATTGCGGGGCACCTGCTCCTCCCACTAGCCCATGTTTAAATTTGCATAGCTGGGGGCGCAGCAAGTGCCCATTGAAGTCCCCTGCAACTTTTGTAAAGTCTCATTATTGAATAGGAACACATTGCTGTTTAAACACCACTCAATCATACAAACAAGCATCTCATTATTTTTCAAATGCTGAATGGGTCTTGTTTTCAAGAATTGAAAAAATGGCATAGTTCCATCTTTGTGGCATATGCTGGTGTACAATGAATTTACGTCCAGACATACCACCTGAAAATCTGGTTCCCACTGTATATCAAAGATGTGTCTCAAAAATTCTGTACTGTCTTGAATGTATGAGGGTAGAGCACATACATAGCGGTGTAAGAAGTAATCTATGTATTTTGATACGTTTTCCAGGAAACCTCCAATTGCTGATATAAATGGTCTGCCAGGGGGGCAGGCACTGTGTTTATGCACCTTCGGAAGATGCAAAATTGACATTCATGGATGTTTAATATGTAGGAAATCAAATTCTTCTTTACTTATCAAATTGTTCTCTCGCCATCCTTTCAGATCTTTGTTAAACCTCTCTTTCGAATCCTCATATTCTCTTCTAGTGATCTTAAAGTAACATTGCTTACCATTGAATTGGCTATAAGCCTCTTGTAAATAGATCTCCCTTGGGCAAATCACTATCTTGCCTCCTTTGTCTGAGCCACATAACACACATTTATCATTCTTGGACCATTTATCCAATACATTGTCAAGTTTTAATCTGAAATCAGTGTTTGTTTTTATTTCACAACATTTTTTTTGTCTGAGTTTTTTAAAATCATTAGTTACACTCTCATTGAAGACATCTAAATAGTCATGGAGCATAGACGGATAAAAGTGGGATTAAGACCTAAAGGGGATAACACTTCTTTCACTGCTGTAGCAATCAAGTGATACAATGTTTTCACTAGTGCTTGACTGTTCATTTGTGCCTTCTCGTTCTAGGTCAACCATGTCATTCATTAGATCAGCATCTGCGACCGTTAGTACATTTTGCCCAAATATATGTATATATATTTCACAAGGATGATATCATCAGTGATGTCATTTGAGATGTCATCAGTGATGTCATGAGTGAGGTCACTGACCATGTCATGAGTGATGTAATATGTGACATTATCAGCAGAGCATTGCGGGCACGCGAGTTATAGTTAGCTGAACTAACTATAACAGGGGAATTTCAATGGTTTTGTATGAGTGAAATGTCCAGCTAACTATAACATGTGGGAAACCTATGGTTTTTTCAGTGAATTTGCCAAGTTTTTTCAATGCTAATTCCTAACTATAACGAGGCTGAAACCAATGGTTTTTTCAGTGAATTTCAAAGGTTTTTTAAATGCTAATTCCTAACTATAACGTGGCCGAAACCTATGTTTTTTCAGTGAATTTAAAGGTTTTGTAAATGATAATTTTGAATTGTATTAATTGTTATATATTTATACTAATTTACTACATTGTTTTAAAGTATTTATTTTTAGATCTTGTATTTTTTAAATTACATTACATATTTTTATTATAAATTGGAAAAAAACATGTTTTTAAAAATATTGAAATTGTAATATTTATTTTTATTATTTAATATTTTTTTTAATTTATATATATTTATGCAATGATATCCTATGGAAGGAAATTCAAGTTACTGGTAAGTACAGTTAAATTTACTTTTCAGGAATAGTAGTGAGCTGAAAGATGCAGCACTGAGGTATCTCCTGATAACAGGTGAGTAAATTGGAATTTGTAGTTCGACTGATTGTTGAGGAATTTTTTTAAGTTCCAAAACTCCACACTTAGAAAAATTTCCAAGTGACACCAGTCAATGTTAGCCTATGGAAGGAAATTCAAGTTACTGTAACAACGATTAGAATTACTTTTCAGGATCAGTAGTGGGCTGAAAGATGCGGCACTGAGGTCTCTCCTGATAACAAGTGAGTAAATTGGAATTCGTAGTTCAGCTGATTTTAGAGGAATTTTTTAAAGTTCCAAAACTCCACACTTTTAGAAAAATTTCCAAATAAAACCAGTCAATGTTAGCCTATGGAGGGAAATTCAAGTTACTGTAAGTATGGTTAGAATTACTTTTCAGGATCAGTAGTGCGCTCAAAATTGCAGCACTGACGTTTCTTGTGATAACAGGTGAGTAAATCGGAATTCGTAGTTCGGCTGATTTTACAGGAATATTTTGCTCAATAGTGAAGGAAGAGGGCGGGGCCTGAGGTAACATGTGTGCAAACACGCCCTGTGGCGCGTTTTAGATTGGGGAATTAATTCATCTTCAATCCTGAGGTCCCCTGTGAGCAAACTAGCCCACCAGGTACCTCCAGTGTTCGCCAGGCAGGCTGTGCTGCAGAGAGGTGTTCAGAGGACACACACCCTTTTTACAACACTCTGCAACACAGCTCCGTGGCGCTTACTGGAGATACCTGTTGGACTAGTTGTCCCCTAGGGGACCTCTGGATTGAAGAGGAATTAATGGCTCACAACAATATTGAAACAGTAGTGTGAGAGTGTTTGGTGAAAGTGTAAAGATACACACTGGGGAATTGAAGGTATAAAAGACAAGTTTGCTACTGTATACAACAGTGAATGCATAGTCTATAATGATTTGAAGCGGGGGTGGGGGGCGTTCCGGCTCAGGAACATCTCCTAAAAGTGGCTGAGTGAAATATACAAGATTTCACTTTGTCACTTTTGAACTCATGCTGCATCAAAGCCCTGCACTCAGCATTGTGAGCATAGAGCCCCCGAGCATTGCTAGAGATGCGTTGCACTTGCAACGCAACTTAAGCAATGCGCCGCCTTCACGGCACAGATACATCACATACCTGTACCATTTTTGCCCCATATTGCACCACATTCTAAATACGCCACATCCGTAGTGATGATGTCACAGTGCACAATGACTGGCGTATCCCTTGGAATATGGCAGTTATTGTACATCTACCCATTAGTGTTTTAATATAGTGAATGGATTACTACACACTGATTCACTACAAAACTATAACGGGAGTGACAGAGTGTTTGCTGTAAGTGTAAGGATAGAAACTGGGGAATTGAAAACATAAAAGGCAAGTGTGCAGGTGCATAGAAGATTGCAAGCATAGTCTATAAGAGTTTAAAACAGTCCATGGTATAAGGCCTACTTTGCTCCATGACTACTTAGATACTGACTGGATGATTACAGTTGTCCAAGGAGAGTGTCGACCTGAATGTATAACTGCTTCACTTTTAAAACAGTGTATAGATAAACACATACTGCTGTACGGCTCACTACAATACTAAAATAGCAGTAGCAGAATGTTTGGAGGAAGTGTAAAATACAGACTGGGCAATTGAAACTTTAAAAGCCAAGTTTGCAGGTGCATAGAAAAGGGCATTTATTATTTTTTAATCTTCCCAACACCTTTCCGAGGATAGGTTTACGATTTACAAATGCTAGCATTTTTAAAATGAAGAAGCATGATAATAACAAATATTAATCTTTTTTTTTCTTCTAATGATAACAATATTTTTTTATGTCTTCTAATTAAATGTTTTTAATCATGAAAATGCAACAAACACATTTCACCGAGTAACACTTTTTAAACTCTCCAAAGTATGTAGAAAATAATACCTTATATGTGTTACGATCGAAATCGAAACCTTTACAGCTTCATAGTTTGTAACTTTTCCGAACATGTGCAGAAGAAAAACAGTTAAAACGTGAGCAAGTTTAAACTTCAAAATGTGCCATCTAAATAGGCGGACCCACAGCTTCCTTCCGTAGACTACTAAACAACCAAAAACTATATAAACCACACCTACTGTGCAATTAGTCTCATTTTTGCGAGTTATTTCTGAGTCGCCAATCTATGTTGCAGGTTCCGTTTTCTAGCACAGGATTCTCTTTTTGCGTCAACAAACATATTCTGGAGTTGTAAGTTGTTTCCATATGGCATAGGCATAGTACTCAATATTTAAACATTTATGTAGAAAAAAATGTTATTGCATGTTTTTCGCTTTTTCTCTGTAACGTCAGCAGCTTGTTCTTAGAAACAGATTATAACAAACATTGCTCCTTTTCTGGCTCCTTTCACCTTATATATAGTGAATTTTTATATTATAATATTGACACTGTACTTAGCTTGAGAGGTGTTGTGACCCGTTGACGCAAACCCTAAACATTTACAATCAACGTCACCATCTTCCACTTGCTATTGTGTTTTCCCCTAGAGATCACAAACTGTTAATATATATATTATAACATTAACAGTCTTGGTGATCTTAGTGGAGTTCATAATCCGTCGTCACAAAGAGTAACGATAAGTAAGCAACGATACCGGCTTGCGTTTTTCAGTCTATTTTCCCCTTGTGATAATGTGCTGTGAGAATATATACATATTATTATTCTCACAGTCATGATCTCAGAGGAGTTTATGACTCGTCACCACGAAGATCAAACTTTTTCACCTCCCGGAGAAAAGAAGTTCAGTAAATAATTACCGCTCGAAAGTATTTCATTATGGATGTTCTGTTAAATACATGACTTTATTTTCCTTTTCTTTTTACTGTAACAATGGTATCAATCGTTATATTATAATAGATTTTCCTATTGCTACAGAAGAGGAATGGGAGATTTTTCAGCGCCATCTATAATATAACTTTCAAATATTAAAAAGTACTTCAGATATTTTTTTCAAGAAACATATTTTACGAAACAGCAGAACAAAAAAATATAGTTATCATGCATACTTTGTTCCTTTAAATATTTAATAAACTCTACATTTCTGAATGCTATTTTCTATTCTTATTTGCGGTTCCTATTCACCTTCTCCCTAAAGAATATATAGGACCAGTACTTTATATTATAAGAGTACCATCCTATATCTTCTTTAGTGAGTATGTGATTTAGTAGCGGAACAGTCTGCAACCTCTAAGCACTACGACAGCACGTTCCTGAATTGTACAGAATACAAATTTGAAAAATAATAATGCATGCATTTCTACGTAATATGAAATCATTTGTATTTAACTGTTTTTTACTTGTTCTTTTGATCTGAGATAATGTAGTGCAGGAGTGTTTGGTGTAGCACTTCTATTCTACTTTATCTAAAAGTAACTGATGCCTTCTTACATCATCAAGAATGTTGGGCATCACTTTTACAAACTGTAGCACAAAAAAGAAGTATCTATCAACGCTTAACTGATATTTTATGAAATTCAAATTTTAATTTATTTGTATTTGCTTAATAAAAACTGTTTCAAACCTAGACTGATTTTTTTGCTGCGCAACCACACCTCCCCCTCAGGAAAGTAAACACCACATTATAAGTAAATAGTACTCCTAAGATGTATGTCACCTACAAACTTGATAAAAAAACCAGCGCAAGACACTGTAATTTTTCTGCCGTGATTTATACACCACACGGCAATTATATAAATGGCCCTTTAAACATATAAAAAAAATTGTTTCCCCCATAATCCCTCTACACCACCTTGTGGGCACTGTACAGAGTTAATAGTGTTCCTAACCTGCCCTCTACTACTTTCTTTCCCCATACTCCTTTGGAAAATGCATCACAATATCACTGACAACAGTAAACCGTTCCCACCCAATAAGGAGCAAACTTGTGCTCGGAACACTTTAGCCAATAAAATGTCCACATTGCTCCACAGATGAGCAAGGAATGACTGCCAAACCTTCCACTTTTAATACTTCACAGCCAATGAACATTAAGCTTCGTAAAGTCCCACTTGGAGTACATTACACTAATACTCCCCGAACAGGAAGGAATCCCTAACAAAACGTTTCCACTGACTTCTTGTACGACTAACAGTTCCTATGAAAAAAATATATATAAATCTCCAGCACAGTAACTATTTCAATTAACAACATATTGTGGTGAACCTCTAACCTCTGTACTCACGCAAGTGATCCATGAACTGTTACTATGGTAACAGGCAGAAAGGTACTGGCTGTACAAAAAACCGCTATATTTACCCTGGATCCTCTACAAGACAGAAAGGAAAGCAAAATACCTCCTTTACAACCCCCTTGTACTGTTTTTTTTTATAAAAAGAGGCCCAGGGAGGTGGGGTATGGTCCCCGGAACTCCGGGGGGCCATGAGCCCCCCGCATACATATAGCTAAAGCCCAGTGGTAACGATCCCCGCGCAGGGGGGGACCCTCTTGGCCCCCCATTGTGAAAAAAAATTGCCCCCGGGGTTTGGCCCCCCCAGAGGCTAATTAACAATAAAGCAGGCTTCGCATATTTTTCTTTTTCGCCTAAAGCGCGTACCCCGCGATTTAAAAAAATAAAAAAATAAAAAATTCACGTGACGTCATGTACGGCGCCCCGTATGCGGACGGCGCGAAAGTTTCCAATTGTTCAAAAACATATATTTATGTATTTAATGTACATATTAGGGGAAGAAATTATCTGAATTATCTGGGATAATCATGAAAATTGTTTTTTAAAACTTTAAATAGGCGTATACTACTTTTAAAAGCAATTATGGAAATCACAGCCATATGTCGTAAGAGCAAAGATGGTTTGAAGAGTTATACATTTTATAAAACAATATAGAATTGCACGCTAAAGGAGAAAAGTCTGTACAAATATTGACCTCTCTCCCAACATTTAAAAGCCCCTGCGGGAGGTGGTAAATTAATTGAGACTGAATACGTTAGTACAGCCTACTGTGCTACGCTACCAGGAAAACACAACAACAGTACAAGGCCCAGATTTCCATTGTAGTGATTTGTTAGTTCCAGGTCTAGTTGTCAGATCGGCACACATACTCCCTCAAGGCTCGTATACAACCACACCACACCCATCCAGAGCACTCGTCACTACACACATGACCCTATGTATAAAAAAGACAAAAAGCACGTGTTGTATGCCATTTTAGAGTTGCTTCCAAAGTACCGAACAAGGGGCCCATTACTACATGCATGGCCTCTTTGGTCACTGAGTTAGTGGTGCCCGAAGCACTGAGCGGGGGAAGAACCTGCAATGATGATGATGGGAGCACGAGTATGTCGTTAGCCATAGAGATATCAAGACTCAGCACCATATATGAGACTTCTTTGTTGGAGATCGGGACTACATCATGCAGAAGGTGTCTTTTCCACGAAAAGGTGAGCAATGAGGCTTGAGTACGCATCGGAGGTAATTAGGGTTGTAGCAGACTAGATACAAAAACGCAACTTAGTATTTTAGACGAACGCACTCCTATATAGCGTATTAATTTACTTGTATACATTTTTTCCCCAATAGCAGGAATGTTTTTATAATTGCTGAAATGTTCGGAATATTACCAATACAAACAGTTCGTAGAAGTGTGAGAAGGAACGTGTATAAAAGCGCAATGTTCTGTAACTTCAAATTAATATAGTAACAATTACCAATCATAAAATCTTTCTTTTATTATCTTTTAGATGTAGAGCTTCAGGATGGATTATGTCCGGCACATGGTGAAAAACACTGGTGACAAAAAAGTGAGCTGCGAGTATTGTTTTCAATCACTCTCTTATTTCTTCTCTTGTTTCATAAAAAATTACACACCGTGGTAACTTCCTTTTTATCTTACAGGTTGTGTTTTACAAATTGACAACACCCCAAAAAGAAACATAAGAATACTTGTGTATTCTGCGATGATGCGTGCCCATTGTAACATGGACTGAGAAGCTTGCTTCGACAAGTAGTGCTCCCTGTTTGAATGACGGCAATGGCACAAGGTGAGCAAAGAATTTTGTTTCCGAAAGATTGACACATTATCTGTGAAAGGAGAGAATGTGTAGTCTGTAGCAGGCGCGCAAAACACACATTGGGCTAACGGGGCTTCAGCTAGGATGAAATAGCTTCCTGGGTCCACACACAGTTGCACCCGTGTACTTCACAGGTCTTTTAAAGACATTTTGCTTGTTAATGAGGCTTTGATGCCCCCCCACTTACAGCCCCTGCAGCTCCACTCTTCTTTTTGCTTGAAGTTATGCCCCCCCGAAATTTTTTTCTAGCCCCCCCTGATATTTTTGACTGTGGTTACGCACCTGGCTTCAGGGACCCCCCTGTTTTGTATGTCTCTCCCACGTTTTAATGGCCTTTATTCTCTTTTTCTCTTTCTTACTCTCACATTGTTTCTCTTTCATTATTAAAGTTTTGGATGCTGCTATCTCCAGTCTGCTGTATAGAACCATTATCTGAGTTGAAGTGGTGAACTCTTTTGGTTACAGTGAAGGCTTCTTCGACACGTAGAGCACCCTCTTTCAATCACACAAATGGCACTAGGTGAGCAAATAATTTTGTTTCCGAAACAACAACAAATTATTTGTGAAAGGAGAGAGAGGGTAGTGTGCAGCAGCTTCACTGTGTAGAAATGTATAATTACCTCCGAGCAGTGACAACTGATAGGTTACAACAGTCTGAGAAACAGATCTACAAGCTTATTGCACCACTTTTGTGTCACTTTTAACATGGGAAAATGGCGCAAGGAGCTTGTAAATCTGCGACTGACTTTTCAAGAAAAATCTCAACTCCAGACTCTGCGAGTCAATGGGGTGCAACAGTCTAGGTACGCAATATTAAGAACTCACATTAAAATTCCCTTTTGTCAGGAGTTTCGCAACTCAGTTTACGGTGATTAATCAAATGTCCTTTTCTTTGCTTCACCAAACATCCTTCAGAACCAATCACGGCATATATACCATTATTGATGTTTTCTGTAATATTCCGTTTAAAAATATAGTTTTGCAGCACTTCATAGAGACAAATGTTCTCAAGATGATGACTTCTTTTTGGATAATAAATATGTATCCAACATATTTGTTTTCACAATATCTGTAATTTCTGGCTCTTTTTCACCTAAGTATTCAATTTCTTGTACAGATTTAAGTACTCAATTTCGTGTTGCAGCAAGACCTAGACTCACCCTAATGATTCTTCTAGATTTGGAGTATAGACTTGCAGATGATAAGCGATCCAAACATTCATACACTCCAATTTCGCGATGAGATAACATCTTCAAACTGTAACTATATAATTTCTTACTTAGACTCTTCTCGTGGGAAATCTCTTCTCACATTTCTTTCAATTCCATCTTTTCTGATTTTGTTATGCGGGATGTTACATATCGAGCAAGTTGAGGGTGCACTCTGAAGCAGCACATTCATGGACACACAACGGAGGCAAGAGGTGAGCTATGAGTATTTTCTCCTGTATTAACTGCTCCATCTATAACTTTCTCTCACAGTTTTAATGTTGTTTTCTCTCTCTTTCTCTCTCTCACTCTCTGTGAGATCATTTCTCTTTCTTTTTTAAAGTTATGGAAACTGCTGTCTACTTTTACGTGTAGAAGGAAAGTTAAATTGAAGTTGTGAAATCTGGTGGCCGCAGTGTTTATACATGGTAAGCACAGCGGCCTAGATATACAATGCCATTGCAATGCATTAGAAATAAATTGGTGTATTTACAATCCCATTGTGCCACTTTTGTGTCAGTAACGCAGTAGGCACTTCCATATAGACACCACTTGAACGCGGGACTATAACAGAAGTGAAATGTACTAGGCACACTACACACGTAAAATCGCAGTGTTACCTTCACTTGTAATGCTTCACCACTGGGGAACATTAGTACACGGACTCCAAGCACCAGAAGGCTTCAGGAGAGCCACGCCCACTGGGGCAGGTGCTGTGAATATCAGTCGCGTGTGCAGAGCGACGCCTTTCATTCCAGTTTTGCTGCCACTGAAGAAAGGATTTATGATCCTGAAACGCGTCTGGCGAACATTTAGATGCAAAGTCTGGGGCACAGAGACTGCTGGCAAGCTGTTTGAGTAAAAAATAAAGAACACTTCATTTATCTTCCTGGAGTCTTCCTTGAATGTTGCGACCTGTTAGTTTTGGATATTTTACGGCTTGCAAAGCCGTGAGGAAGACACACCACAAGTTGGGCCCATTCAGCTTCAGTCCGAAGTTGAAAGAAGTGGGAGGAAGCGTTCAAACTCCGATGCAGGACCGGAATTTACGAGTGTTTCAAGCATCTGAAAAGCGTGGCAGCCACGGCCCTTTTCCTCGCATCAACTCACTTGAGCAACATTAGCTTGTACTTTACTGCAAGAAAGGTGCACCCACTGGGGAACATTAGTACACGGACTCCAAGCACCAGAAGGCTTCAGGAGAGCCACGCCCACTGGGGCAGGTGCTGTGAATATCAGTCGCGTGTGCAGAGCGACGCCTTTCATTCCAGTTTTGCTGCCACTGAAGAAAGGATTTATGATCCTGAAACGCGTCTGGAGAACATTTAGATGCAAAGTCTGGGGCACAGAGACTGCTGGCAAGCTGTTTGAGTAAGAAATAAAGAACACTTCATTTATCTTCCTGAAGTCTTCCTTGAATGTTGCGACCTGTTAGTTTTGGATAATTTACGGCGTGCAAAGCCGTGAGGAAGACACACCACAAGTTGGGCCCATTGAGCTTCAGTCCGAAGTTGAAAGAAGTGGGAGGAAGCGTTCAAACTCCGATGCAGGGTCGGAGTTTACGAGTGTTTCAAGCATCTGAAAAGCGGGGCAGCCACGGCCCTTTTCCTCGCATCAACTCACTTGAGCAACATTAGCTTTTACTTTACTGCAAGAAAGGTGCACCCACTGGGGAACATTAGTACACGGACTCCAAGCACCAGAAGGCTTCAGGAGAGCCACGCCCACTGGGGCAGGTGCTGTGAATATCAGTTGCGTGTGCAGAGCGACGCCTTTCATTCCAGTTTTGCTGCCACTGAAGAAAGGATTTATGATCCTGAAACGCGTCTGGCGAACATTTAGATGCAAAGTCTGGGGCACAGAGACTGCTGGCAAGCTGTTTGAGTAAGAAATAAAGAACACTTCATTTATCTTCCTGGAGTCTTCCTTGAATGTTGCGACCTGTTAGTTTTGGATATTTTACGGCTTGCAAAGCCGTGAGGAAGACACACCACAAGTTGGGCCCATTCAGCTTCAGTCCGAAGTTGAAAGAAGTGGGAGGAAGCGTTCAAACTCCGATGCAGGGTCGGAGTTTACGAGTAATTCAAGCATCTGAAAAGCGGGGCAGCCACGGCCCTTTTCCTTGCATCAACTCACTTGAGCAACATTAGCTTTTACTTTACTGCAAGAAAGGTGCACCCACTGGGGAACATTAGTACATGGACTCCAAGCACCAGAAGGCTTCAGGAGAGCCACGCCCACTGGGGCAGGTGCTGTGAATATCAGTCGCGTGTGCAGAGCGACACCTTTCATTCCAGTTTTGCTGCCACTGAAGAAAGGATTTATGATCCTGAAACGCGTCTGGCGAACATTTAGATGCAAAGTCTGGGGCACAGAGACTGTTGGCAAGCTGTTTGAGTAAGAAATAAAGAACACTTCATTTATCTTCCTGGAGTCTTCCTTGAATGTTGCGACCTGTTAGTTTTGGATATTTTACGGCTTGCAAAGCCGTGAGGAAGACACACCACAAGTTGGGCCCATTCAGCTTCAGTCCAAAGTTGAAAGAAGTGGGAGGAAGCGTTCAAACTCCGATGCAGGGTCGGAGTTTACGAGTGTTTCAAGCATCTGAAAAGCGGGGCAGCCACGGCCCTTTTCCTCGCATCAACTCACTTGAGCAACATTAGCTTTTACTTTACTGCAAGAAAGGTGCACCCACTGGGGAACATTAGTACACGGACTCCAAGCACCAGAAGGCTTCAGGAGAGCCACGCCCACTGGGGCAGGTGCTGTGAATATCAGTCGCGTGTGCAGAGCGAAGCCTTTCATTCCAGTTTTGCTGCCACTGAAGAAAGGATTTATGATCCTGAAACGCGTCTGGCGAACATTTAGATGCAAAGTCTGGGGCACAGAGACTGCTGGCAAGCTGTTTGAGTAAGAAATAAAGAACACTTCACTTATCTTCCTGGAGTCTTCCTTGAATGTTGCGACCTGTTAGTTTTGGATATATATATATATATGTATGTATATATATATATATATATATATATATATATATATATATATATATATATATATATATATATATATATATATATATATATATATATATATACTTGAAGATGAAAGATCACAAGAAAACAAGTTATGCAGCCAATCATTTTGACCGTGTGGATCATTCACTATCAGATTTGAAGATTTTCCCCGTGGAACATGTCTCAAAGGAAGAACTACTGGACTCCAGGGAAAACTTCTTGATGTACTGTTTAAAATCATTGCATCCAGATGGACTGAATATTACTGACAATACAACCTGAATACTGCATATCTGAAGAACTCTCAGGACTGAATTGATTCCACATTCGAAATGGAATCTTCACTCATGATGCTTTTTGAAAGTTCAGCTGTGTCATCTGTGCAGCCACTGAGCTTACCATCTTGAAACTACCTGAGGAAGGCGGAAGCTGATACGTTGTAGTGGAAATATATTTTTGTTCTTTGGTGAATCTATCTGTTTGAGTCACTTCTTTCTTGGAGATATATATATATCTTAGCTTGTTCACGAAGAATAGAACCAACACAGGCACTCCAGTTCTTCGTTCAAAGGATTTTTTTTAATATATAACAAAATATAGAATACTTACCCAGCGTGTCGGTGCCTGTTTTTTGTATGCTGTGAAGCAGGAGGGGAGCTGATATTATAAATATATATATATATATATATATATATATATATATATATATATATATATATATATATATATATATATAATATAAATTCAAACACTTCTCCAAGCTTGCAGAAGAAACGAACGACACAAACAGGGTTTTCACTGGGGTTCAAAACCTCTTTATTTCTAGGTGTTCGGCAGACCAGTTTCAGCTTCTCGCTTTCGTCAGTGCCCGCAGTCAGCAGTCTTTACCAGCGCTTCCTCACTCATGATGTTGTGAATAAATGTATATATATTACCTACTGGTGGTCGCCAGTAGGTAGTTATAGTTAGGACCGACTTTCCATAGGAAATCCGTAACATTCTATTGGGAATAACTTTGGCAGCGGTTGATGAATCTTCGTGAATTTCTCAAAGAAGATGGCCCGCTCTGTTCCTTCCCTGAAAGTTTTGGGGGGATTTGTCAAGTGGGGTCCGAGAAAAAAGGGGGGCCCCAAAACGTGTTTTCCCAATGTTATTTTCCATAGGACGATTAGACACGGCTATAGCCCGAACTGCCGAACGAATTTACAAGAAATTTGGCAAAATGGTAGAGTCTAATTCGCAGATCACGCTTTTGCTTAAGTGGTGTAAATCCCTTCAGCAGTTCCTGAGAAAATCAAAAGAAAATAAATATATATATCTATAAGCGCGCACAGTGCGCGCATCGGGTGTGCACGAGCGGAATTTTGTTGATAGACGTTTGTCAGCATTCCAATCGGTGGAAACCAGGAAGTGTTGGCCGCCATTTTGTCATTCAAATCGTGGGGTGCGCGCACGGTGCACGCACCCCAGAGGCAGAAGAGAATCAAAAACTAAAGTGGAGAACGTGAAAAGGGGGCAGAGACTCCCTGACCCGCTAGGCCTTCTCAGGGTGTCCCTGAAAGACCCCGAAGTGCAAATTTTTTGAAAAAAATCGCGATGTGCGTGCTCGATGCACGCACCCGTACGCGCACGGTTCATGAACGTCGGCAAAAAAAATACAATTAAATCACAAGTTTGAGTGTTTAGATGTTGGTTGGCTCTAAAAAGAGCTGTTGTGTTCATTGAGTGTTTTTTTACCTACAAGTAAGTACCGAAGCAGAGTCTAAAGTTCAAGAGGAAGAATGTTCCCCTCATCTGTGAAATGTACACTGTCTCCTCTATACATGCCTTGCATGTTGTAACGCAAGTTGTTATGGTATATAGAACCCATACCATAGTCTCTGTGGAAAGCAGAAACAGACTTATTCACATGTTTGCTTGCTTTCTCAATCTGTGGACAATATTGGTTGGACCAGTTCCATTTTTACCTTTGGCATATATTAGAATATACAAAGGCCGTTTTTTGGAAAAAGTGACATCAATTACCCAAACGTGTCCTTTAAAAGCATTTCCAGACCTACCCCAGTCAAAGTGTCTAGGTCATTGCCACCACAGTGCACAATTATGAGGTCAGGGTGTGGGAGATGCAAAAAGGATTTTACCAATGGCATCAATTGGTGACATCTCAATCCTCTCTGGCCAATCCACATAATATTCACATTTGGTAAATCAAGGTTGAGATAGCATGTATTTGCTGCAGAACTTTCAGTCCAGGAAATATAGCTGTGTCCTACAATCCACACTCTAAGCATTTTGAAGGGAGATCTGGTTGTATTCAGATGGGCTCTTGAAATGAATTGGCAGTTTGAAAAGTAGGAGTTTAGAAAAAAAATGTAGATGAGATTCAGTGCAATTGAAAAAAAACAAATGATTGGTGGTTTCTGAAAATTCAACATTGAAAACTAGGGTGCATGGTACTGTTTTTTAAAAGGAGAAATGATAATAGTTGAGAAAAAGTCATTGAAAGGAACATTGCACAGGATAAGCTGGTGTACTGAGAAGTCAAACACACTTGCTGCCATGGTCACAGGCAGAGAGAGCAGTGGGGGAAGTTTGAACATTATGTGATTTTGAAAGAGTAGAAATGTATAACCAATTAAAATGTTAGTTTGGTTTTGAATTCGTGTGGGAAGAAATTTCATTGGTTATCTACATGAATATGTGTGGAAAATGAGAGGGAAGCAATGCCATTCTATGGTTGCAGTGACTTGTGCACAATTCAGAGATTCTGCTTAAGAACATCTGGTGTGTGATTGACACTGTTCTAAATCTACAAAAGCATTTGTAAAGGTGAGTTGTACATTTGTAAGGGGATCTATGATGTGCACTTTAAGGTAATGTGTTATAATGTAGAAGCAGGAGTTTATTTGAATAAAGTCTGATTCTGAATTTGTCTGCTTTGGAAAAAACATTGTGATAGGAGCATTTGGTATGTTAATGTGTTTGAGGATATATTTTTTTGCAGTACAGTGCTGTTGTTAAAAATGTAGAGTGTGTTCATGAAGTGGTCTAACCACTTACACACTTGTATAGCAGGGTTAGAATTCTCAGATGGTCTCCTTGCAGTCTAGTAAACATTTTGGGTGTGCTGCACAAATGCCATAGAAACTCTTTCAGTAGCATGTGGCAGAATAATTTGCTTACTTGATGTGTTTGCAGACATGGGAATACCTGTGTTCATGGAGTGAGTTAGGCTTTAGGACATGCAGTGCTTTCTAGTCCTACCCCTTGCATGATACTATACACTGACCAAACACAACTGCATTGCTCTAAACTCAGAAATATCAGTACTACCTTGATCTCCTACACTGCCTGAACACCACTGCACTGACCTAAATCCTGAAACACCATCCCTAGAAAAACCTGCTAAACTCTTTCAACACTACTGTACTGCTCTAAATCCTGAAACAGCACTCCCAGCAAGACTACCCTTTCACTGTAGTAATCATTTTACTGAATTGCAAGGGATACTGTCATTTGTCTAAGATCACACTGTGAGTTAGTACTCATTTCAGGAAATTGTGGCAGAATAATTTGCTTAGTTGATGTGTTTAAAAATATGGGAATACATGTACTCATGAAGTGAGTCAAGCTTTAGGACATGTAGTGCTAGAAAGTCCTATGCAGTATGTGTGTCACGTCTCTTAATTCCCAAATACTCTCCATGCTGTATAATAGATATCCCGGGTGTGCTGCACAAATGCCATAGAAAATCTTTCAGTAGCATGTAGTAATCATTTCAGTGAATTGCAAGGGATATTTTGATCTGTTTAGAAACAGAATGTGAGTCAGTGTGTTTTTTAGGAATATTGTGACAGAATCACTTGCTCGAGCAAGTGTTTGCAGACATGGGAATACATGTACTCATGGAGTGAGTCAGGCTTTAGGACATGCAGTGCTTTATGGTCCTAGCACTTGAATGATACCATACACTGCCCAAACACAACTGCATTGCTCTAAACTCAGAAATATGAGTCCCACCTTGACGCCCTACACTGCCTGGACATCACTGCACTGTCCTAAACCCTGAAACACCATCCCTAGCAAAACCTGCTAAACTCTTTTAACACTACTACACTGCTCTAAACCCAGACTCACCATCCTCAGTGAATGCCCCTATAATGTTGAAACACCACTGCTCTTCCCTAAACCCTGAAACAGCACTCCCTGCATGATCTCCTACACTACCCGTACACTGCTGCTGTGCCTTAAACTTACTTATGGAGTGAACCACACTTTACAACATATAGTGCTTCTAATTGCTATGTAGTATGCTAGTAGTGGTCTATAATTGTAAAAAAAAATATTTAACATATTTTTTTTTCTTCACAACAGATTTTAAATATCTACAGAAAGAAAAACCATTATGCCTTCGAAGAGTGAGAAAAGAAAAAGATATAAACAGGCTTACTTTTCCAAGAAAAAACAAGTACAAGATTTATCTAAACAACAATGTGTGGAAAAAAAGAAGAAAGCTCCTGGTAAGACAACAAAGGATTTTATAAGGAAAATAACTCAAACTAAAAAAAGTGTGGAGAATTAGGAAAAAAAATATATATATCTGTAACTACTAAGAAAAAGCAGACAAAAAAGAAAAATGATGGAAAAGTATGTGGTAAAGATATTGTGTATAGTATACGAAAAAATCAGTTTATTGAAATTCGGAAGCGAATGTTTTATAACAGAGTTGTTTTAAATTTATTAAAAAATATAAAGAATTGTAAAAGAAAAACAGCTTTTTATAAGAAAAAGAAACAATTGTTGAGGAGGCTTTTGAATTAAAAAGAAATTGTTCATTTTTAGTAATCAATAGGATTCGAACACTAGATAAGCCAATCAATGTTATGAAGGCAAAAAGTAAGTGGAAAAGACTAATTAATAAAACTAATTTTTGTAATGTTTTTTCTGGAGAATTGAAACATAAGAGGCTCATTAGGATTGCAGTTAATCCGCATCCTCTGGGCCGGCAGAAGTCACTGCCGGCACGGAGGATGCGGAATAACCACTGCGGACTGAAAAAAGACCTCCCGCCAGATTAGGATGGCTGGGGATCTTTTTTCTGTCCACCGCTTTTACGCCGTGGTCGCCTTCCGACCGCAGTGGAAAAGCTCTAACATGGATGGTGGTGTCTGTCGGACACCGCCAGCCATATTAGGATGTCAGCAGTCCTATGCCTTTACACGGGGCATTGCCGCCATGGAAAGGCATACAGACTTTTCTTTGGGGGCCTGTTGCAGGCCCCCAGGGGTGAAGGGGGGGGTGGGGGTGCAGATGTGGGTACCTATGGTACCCCCTGCCTTTACGTGCATGAAGCGGCAGGCACCACGTAGTGCCTGCAGGTTCATGCACGCAAAGGAAAATATATTTTTCTTAACATTGCGGCGTGTGCTGCTTCAAGCAGTACCCCCCGCAATGTTAAAAATACAGGATGTGACCGCCAGGGTGGCGGTCACATCCTAATTAGCATGGAGGGACCGCCGCTGCCACTGCGGACGGTCCCTCCTCCTCTGGGGACTAATAGGCCCCATAGTTCAAGTTGTGAGCCGTTTTTTAATGAAGAGAGTTACCTTCAGTGTAATGATTTGTGGCATGCAGTTGACACCAGTGGTCGAGCTTATGAGGTTAAGAATGGTTGTCCGATTGAAAAAGAGAAAATTGTCCCTAGAAATGCAGAAGAGGTGTTAGCTGATATAGTTTTAGGGAGACGTCCTAAGGCTCCAGTGTACACTTGGAATTTTAGTAGTATTTGTAGTGTACGACAGGATTCAATTGATTTTTATCGCAATTTCTTACGTAAGTATTCTAAGAAAAGTGTTAAACAAAAGATTAAGATGTTGCAAGAATTAGACCCTTGCAGAGTGAGAGAAAAAACGGGTTTGCAAGGTCATTCTCTGGCTTGTCTTTCTAAAAAAGTATGTCAGAGTGTTTTTCACCATTTCAGGATGTTAGCAGTACGGATATATGTTGATACCACGCATACTTTTAGCACGCATACCATAACCACGCATTTTTTACAACCACGGATACCTTTACAACGCATTACACTACAAGGCAGGTACTATTACAACGCATACCATTACAACGTAAGTATAGGTAAGTATATAATATTTTAAAATAATGTAATTAATAATAATTTTAATATTTTAATTAATTAATAATTATTTTATTTATAAATATTTTAATTAATTATATTAATTTTTATTTATTATTTTTTAAATATATATATAAAAAATACCCCTGTACCCCAAAAAACAAACCCAGCCCTGAAACCTAAAAATACCCCTGTACCCCAAAACCCAAACCCAACCCTGAAACCTAAAAATACCCCTGTACCCCAAAACCCAAACCCAACCCTGAAACCTATAAATACCCCTGTACCCCAAAACCCAAACCCAACCCTGAAACCTTAAAATACCCCTGTACCTCAAAACCCAAACCCAACCCTGACACCTAAAAATACCCCTGTACCCCAAAACCCAAACACAGCCCTGAAACCTAAAAATACCCCTGTACCCCAAAACCCAAACCCAACCCTGAAACCTAAAAATACCCCTGTACCCCAAACCCCAAACCCAACCCTGAAACCTAAAAATACCCCTGTACCCCAAAACCCAAACCCAACCCTGAAACCTAAAAACACCCCTGTACCCCAAAACCCAAACCCAACCCTGAAACCTAAAAATACCCCTGTACCCCAAAACCCAAACCCAACCCTGAAACCTAAAAATACCCCTGTACCCCAAAACCCAAACCCAGCCCTGAAACCTAAAAATACCCCTGTACCCCAAAACCCAAACCCAACCCTGAAACCTAAAAATACCCCTGTACCCAAAACCCAAACCCAGCCCTGAAACCTAAAAATACCCCTGTACCCCAAAACCCAAACCCAACCTGAAACCTAAAAATACCCCTGTACCCCAAAACCCAAACCCAGCCCTGAAACCTAAAAATACCCCTGTACCCCAAAACCCAAACCCAGCCCTGAAACCTAAAAATACCCCTGTACCCCAAAACCCAAACCCAACCCTGAAACCTAAAAATACCCCTATACCCCAAAACTCCAAAAAAAGATAAACGTACCTATAAACTTACCTAAACTTACGTTGTAATGGTATGCGTTGTAATAGTACCTGCGTTGCAGAGTAATGCGTTGTAAAGGTATCCGTGGTAATGGGTCCTGCGTGGTAATAGATGCGTGGTAACAGTACTTCGTGCTAAAAGTTGCGTGCTAACAGTTACATACCTAGCAGTACATCATACTGAAATGAGGAAATTAGTAAGAAGGTTGTATTATGCAAAAAGTCCAGCACTAATGTTAAAAAAAGTTAAATAGTGCTCTTTTGCATGGATCTGTATTAGATATAATCAACATTTGTGAAGAAATTAAGGTTAGTTACTTTGGTCCTGAAGAAGACAGTGCAGAAACTGATACATTAATAGAAGGAAATGTGGAAGAAAATGTACAGAATTTTAGTACAGAAAATTTTGAGCAAGAAATTACAAGGTTTAATTTCATTTCAGGTGAAAGGCCAAACTTTTCTTGTATTTGTTTTAGACGAATTCATTATAAAAATCAGACCAGGTTAGTTGATCTATATTTAAAAAGTGAGAAGGAGAATAATAATCAGTGGAAGGAATTTGCAACTTATTTGTTGGTAGAGAATTGTTTTGATTTGGGTTCTGATCAACGTATTTGTAAATATTGTTATAATAAATTAAATGAAAACAAAATGCCTGCTAGAGCTGTACATAATAATCTTGAGTTGGTAAATATTCCTTCTGAACTGATGGATTTAAATACGTATGAGTCTATTCTTATTCAATGTGTGCATCCATTTCAGGCTATTGTTCCTATGGAGCCTAAGACGGGGAAATTGCCTCCTTCCGATTTACAGAGAGGATTAAAAGGAAGAGTTCTATATTTGCCTCTAGATTTAAAGAAAATATTGAAACAATTGGTGCAAAAATTGTGGAAGAGGGACCTATAGTTATTCTAGTTAATGGCGTTCCTACGAAGAGTAAGAAAATCTGGCAAGAATTAGTGGATGTTAGGAAAGTGAAAAAGGCAACGTTGTATTTGGTAAAAAATAATCAATACTATAAAAATGTATATGTACATTTGTACATATACAAGGGTTAATAGACGCCCTTGATCAGGGCGTCTATGAGGGTTATCAAAAATAACCAATGGTTATAGTAGATACCAGTGTCCATTCCTTTTTGATTATCTAGTATCTAATAGGGGAACTGAATGGACTTCGACTCCTCTTCCCTCACTTCTGATTA